>NC_083095.1:60303348-60603348 GCF_949774975.1 Lagenorhynchus albirostris | reverse complement strand
TTTGGATATAAATAGAAAGAATGGAACTGTTTTGTCTTAAATATGTGTCATATTTATTCATTTTCAATCATCACAGGGTTTATGGATTGTGGAGGTTTGCAATGATTCTGACAAATAACCAAAATTGTCTACCACTGGCTAGGTCTAGAAACGTGGGCACCAAAATTCAAGACACTGCCCTTAACACAAATCTCAGTCATCTAGATTGTCTGTAACGAGTTGAGATATTTCAAAACAAATCTAAACTCATGTAGAGAAAAATGAAATCATCTTTGAGAAAAGTATTATCTGGAACTCAAAAGGAAAAGTACATAGGAATAGAAAGTCTCAATACTTATGAGTAGTTTTCTGTATTAGGTTGCTTCCTAATGGATAGATATATCCATTCAAAAGAAGAATATTTTACGGAAGTTTGTCACCACTGTCAAATAGTACCAGTGCTAGTTTCATAAGGTCACACTATATCTGATGAAGAACTTTTTCCTTGATGCTTAATGTTATAATAGATTTTAAAATTTAATGTGTATTGTTTCCTGCTATGTGTGTACTGCATATCCTTTGATTGCATTACAGTTGCACTATTCTAATGTTAGGAAAAAACTGAGTTTTATTAGGCTTCTTTTTTTCTTCTTGTTTGGTAATGCTACTAGTTTTATAACATTCAACTATGATTCACTTTCTGGCCTTTGTAGTTCCTTTAAGGGCTTACTAACATAATAAAGAATAATATTCTTATTATATTATTGAGGATTTTAATACAAAATAAAGTGATTATTATTAAAAGTGTCAAACTTTTAAAAAGGGAACTCTTTACAATCCCTCATGTTCTTAGGTATCATCAACTTCGAAAAATCAAAAGGCAATTGAATACCTGATTTTCAACTAAGGCTCATCTGCACCAAAACAACAACAACAACAACAAAACTGGAAGTATTACCTGAAAGATTGAGGCATTTTTTTAATAATGGAAAATGGTATTGTTAAATTTCTCTTTTTTAAAGCATATTAAAATATTTCACAGAATTCTTTTCGTCAAATGTGTGTCTTCCCTCAGGAAAGAGAACATATCCTTGGGATGAGATCTCAGCATATTCAAAAATGGAAAAAGGCAGCTGTAACAGAACTAATATTTAAATTTTATAAATTATGCAAGAATTAAGTTAATACTCATACTAGAACATTGCTGTGAAAATCGGAATATCAACTGTTAATGTCATTTTACAACTGACTCGAAGGATATATTTTCTCATGTTTTGACGTAAGAAGTATTAATCTAAATGTTTCATTTTTATAATATTTATTATAGCAATGACAAATGATTAAATTAAATTCTACCTGAAACACTGCCATTTGTCCTATTTTCTATTAAACATAATCTGCATCTTATGTAGTTTTTAAATGCCAGGCACTATGCCAAACATATTACATGTCTCAATTACTACAACACCCCTGTGAAGTAACTATGAGCTTGACGAGGGTAAGCAGTCCATCTCTTTTGTTCACTGATAATATGTAGAACTTAGAACTATGTCTGCCACATAGCAGGGGTTCAATAAATATTTGTTGAGTTGAATGAATTTTACACAAGGCAAGTGAAAGTGCTATATACATAAATGAAAAGTCATATTCCTGTTTGGTTAGAGTTTTTCTTAACTTTCATCCCATGGCAACACATATCTGACTTCCTAGAAAAAAACAAAAACAAAAAAACTATTTCTCCTAGGTGGAGAAAAAGCAATTACTAATTCTATATAAGTTTTGAGTTTTCCTCTGTGGGTTTACAACAGCCAAGCCTCCAAGCTGCAGATCAGATAACAGAGCTAATAGTAGAGGATAAATGGTACCAATGGCTGCGGGTTGTATGATACTAAAAGTGTAGTTTTAGAAGGCTTTGAACATAGGAAATTAATATCTCTGGGAAGACTCTCATTTGCAGGGAAATTGGGCTGGAGGCTGGGGATCTGATGGAGCTCCTGACTCTGGGTGGCAGTGGTAACATAGCAGTCAGACCCCTGAGGAGCTTCTGTTTCTAAACATCTTATTGAACTACAGAGCTTCAGCCTATTGAGATTGGCCCCAAATGATCAGGAAAGATGGTTGAGAGGTACGCCTGAGTAGACTCTAGGTAGCCATGTTAACTTACAGATCACTAAGCCGCCTTTATATCTTTCACTATAGTCAAGGTTTTGCTCCATCCACAACCTAGGACAAAAGAGAGGCTATGAAATTCTGTAAAGCCAAAAACTGGAATGGATGTGGTCAAGAGGCCAGAGACAGCCCTGCACAGGCCTAACCTGGGATTCACAGACCAATGGACAACATCATTGAAGAGATCTCTTTTAGAGTGCTTATTGGGTTGGGGAGGCCAAGAGGAGATAATACTGGTGATTCCATAAAAGTGAGGACCCAGAGATCACAACTACCCAAGTTCTCTTTACAGCCATTTTTCCAAGCCCGTCCCCCTGCCCAAAGCATCCACGTCCTTCCTTTAGCACAGCACCACATATTTCTGAACCATATTAGAAAACCTGAGTTGCTAAGTACTGACAGAGTGAATATCAGCAAACTTAAGGAAGACAACTGAGTTAGTGGAATGCCTTAATATTAAAAGCTGCTTCCCTGAAAATGCAATCCCACAACCTAGTGCTAGTTTTTGACTTAAAGTTTCTGTTAATAATCCCCGGTTCTGAATATGCTCCTTAACCTATTCTTAGCAGATCTCCAGCCAGGAATTTGATCATATGGAAAAGAATGAAAGAAATTTCCAGGGGAGTATAGATACAAAGGCTACTGGTTTGAAAACTTTTCCCTAAAGGTAGTATTTAATGTTAATATTAAAATCTTGTATCATTTTACCTTGGGTGACTAAAAGAGAAAGGCAGCAAGCCTCGAATGTTAATAATGACTTTTAAAAAATAATTCAAAAAGGTCTTAGATTAAAAAATAAAGTTCTCTAAATTTATTGTTGTAGCTATTTAATATAATTTATTGTAAATGTTTTAACTTCTTGTTAGTTTCTTTAGCTTCTTGATTAGTTAATGCATACACATGTGCGTGCATACACACACACAAACACACAATTATATCATTAGTATTCCTTCAGGTCACTTAAACTATCCACATGCCTCCTCTCTAACTTCTTAATCCCTTTCTAAAGCTAGTGACAAATAGCAATTACCACTGGCACAAAGCTAAAGGGAAACTGTAAAAATTATTACATGACCTTGGGAATCAATCAATAATCTGAAAACATGCTGGAAAAGAAATCATTACCTTTTTAGAGCTTTACTGGCTCTGATTCAGATGCTTCTGTCCTGACTTTCCGATCTGAACGTAGGATAAGTAACCACCACTTCCTCATCTGTAAATGGGTTATTCTGGCACAACCCTTTACTTCCCTTATAGGAGTTTCCTACGGAATCACTAGCCTGCAGTTAAAACAAAAATAAAGTTGCAGAAGTTTCAGGGGAAGTTCCATGTAATCATTACAAACATCATTCATGTTGTGAATGTTGCATGAAATAAGAGAAGCAAAACAGGTATGTTTTTTAAATAGTAGAGTTCTTTCTGAAAAACCATTTCTACATCCAATAGACGATATAATATTTTATAAGTGGTGAACATCTACAGGTTATTTCAAAAACATGTTTTGAGACTAACAGCTAAAGAAGAGTTACTATTAAATAGGGCTTTCTAATGAAAACAGGTCTTTACACATAAGGTATTTAAAGTGCATTTTAGTTTTAGAGCCTAGTACTGCTTCTGGCACATCATAAGGTCTCAGTAAATATCTGTATAATTAAATGGATTTTACCGATGGGGAAAGTGCTAGGTACAGTAAGTGTACATTGGCACTCCTGTTAGACTAAATGCTTACGTTTCATCCCTACCACACAGAAGAGTGGGATGTTCCAGAAAAAACTATCTTATCTATTGAACTAGTGTAATTCCTTTATTTACCGCAAAACATTGGAATAATATAACCTTACAAAAGCAAGCCACTAATTAGTCTCAAAGATGACATAGTATTCTTTTAAACTAAAAGCTTTATTTGAAAATTTTTCAAGTAGATGCGAGTAGAAAGTCTAAATATGGATAAAACTAAAACGCAAGTTTCAAAATCTAGATATCCGCTAAGGAAACTGTTAAATGTCTGATAATAAGTAAGGTATTTCCTACTTTTATTGTTTTCTTAAGTAGTAAGATAAAAGCCTGAGGTAAGTATTGCATCTAAGATCATATTGATCCCAATGCCAAAGTAACCTTTAAGCTAAAATTTTATATGACATCCTGCTACCTGATTTATTTCAATAGATTTTTCTGATAACTAATATATAAGAATGTGATTTAAATCATTCAATACTTTCTATCTGGTAGGAACATTCTTTACATTTTAGTACTGAATGGATGATTTCTTTTTGCCATCAAGACCAATAGGATCACAGGATAACAAGGATAATTCAGACATAATTAACTGCTTTCAAATTAGGAAAGCATTTATTTCTCTTCCTCTTGCTATTATTTATCTTTGGCCCCTTCATTATTTATTTGCACCCCTGTTTCTGGAAAAGAAAACAATAGGGAAAGGAGGTAAAATTAAGAGAAATAATTATGACTAATTGTTCAAAAGTGATGAAAGATTAGATGGGAAGGCTGAAACCAGTCTTGAAGCAAAACCTCTGAAGGAATCTGGATTTTCGCCAAAGATGGTAAAGTTATATGAATGCTCTGACATATCAGCCCTTTGCACAACACTGGTCTTAGCAGTGAGTTTCTCTCTAGAGAGGTGACTTGATCCAGGTTTGAAGATAGGGGAGGTGGTGAAGGAGGGCTGATATTGAAGCTTCTCACAATGAAAACTCTATTTAAAAATAAATGGTGCAGTTACAGTTTCCCAACATTCAGATTTTCTTGTTCGTTTTCAGATTTATATTACTTGTTTTAAACAGTATATTCGTATTTATTGAAAATGTGTGTAAATATGAACTTAATGTAACACCCAGAGAACTGCTGTCTATTTGGCTTCAAACCTACTTGTGTGTCGACATTTTCTCATTTTAGTTAGTTATCCCACGGTTGCAATCAAGAAGCAACTGCTCTGCAGTTCAACTTTCTGGTTAGAGTACGGAGCATGCGAGACTTACTAAAAGGGCGTTATCCTGGAAGATGATTGCAAGTATTGAACCTAGACTTCTATGGCAAATAAGCCCATAAAATTTAATAAAGTGCTGGAGTGCAAGTTACGTGAAGTGGAAAGCTCTCAGAATTGTACTGACTTAAGTGGGTTTCTGATTTGTATATGATCACATGCCATTGATTTTCAAATCACTGGTTATACAGCTAGATAGGCACAGATAAGTCTTGGTTTGTTTCAGATATTAAAACTCTAACTCAGAAGCTACTTTCATAGAATATAAAACACACTGAGATACTGATATCCTAGTGCTCATATATATTTTATGGTGTGTGTATGAATCTGTATATTTAAGTCTGAGAATCTTAATTATTTATGGGCCAGTTAGTACCTCTGGTTAAAATTAAGTGATAATGCTAATGAGTTTGATGTCATGGGTAGGAATCTAACAAAGTCGAATTCCCATTGAGTTATGTATAATTTTTTCCAAGATTTACAACTGCATGCTTTAGCTTGGCTGACTATTTCCAAAATGTTTCACTGGTCACAAAGAATGACATAAGAAGGTGTCCAGTTTTCAGCCATATAAATACAAGTAATCATTGTGTTATTTAGCACATAAGTATTATATAAATATTAGCTACTACTATTACCACTATACAATAGACTACTTTAAAGATAACCAGAAGATGAGTTCCTACTGATAGTAACTAATACCAATTATAATAGATGGCTATACTTTTATATCATATAGTTATGATAGATATGGGCAGGTAAATACATATGTTCATTTCTACTAAAAAAAGACTTAATTTTTCACATCTTTCAGAGATGATCCTCTTGGACAATGTTATCTTGAAGTGACATATTCAATTAATAATTTTCTTAAGGAGGTATTTACAACAACAAAGAGGAAAGAATAGACTGCTTCTTATTTTCAGATTTCCTAGTAGATGTGCCCAATATCTATCAAGGGATGATGGTAATTTCAGTGCAGACCACACAATTTTCAATATGCATTTCTGCTGCAGAAGTTATTATGATTGCAGTTATATTTATAATTTCAAATGTTAAAATCTTTGAGAGAATTAAGCTTCAATTAGTTTAAATTCAATTCGACAATTAATCAAAATGTGTGTCTGCTCAGAAAAAGAAGTAAAGACAATACCAGTGCAAGAAGATAGCCTAGATAATATAGTTCACATCTTCCTTTCAACTGCAGTGAATGTAGAACAATGAGAGAGGTAGCTCTGAGGTCAATAGATTTGTGTTTATGGCTAAACACTGTGAAATATTAGCTTGTAACATTCACCCCAAAAGTGACACTGCCCAAATTTAAATGTGGCAATTGTCATAAGAACCATGGCCTCCATATCTGACCTTGAGTAAAATTACATTTTATTGCAATTCCGTGTAAAATAAAACATAACTTATTGCTTGTTTCAATCACCTTATTTCAATCATTTCTCAGTGTTTATCCAGTTGTACTAATTCCCAAAAAACTACTTTGCCAATTTTACTGAAATTAAGAAATGGTAAGCTATTTTTGATAAATCTTATACAAATCCATATTCTATTCCTTAGTTCTTTAGGAGACTTGTCTTAGATGAACGTCAGAATGATAAATCCACCATTAAAATAATATTTAAGCAGGAGAAAATGTGCTTACTAAGTTAGCTTTCAAAAGAGAAGAAACTTCTGAGATTTCCATAATAAAAAGGTAAAAATATATCATTATGCTAAGATGTAAGTGGATACCCAAATAAAAAGGAAAATACTTCATTTTCAGGAGAATTCTTCTTAAATAGTATTTAAACTGCATCATCTAAAATCAGTAGCAAAAGTGCACAAATGCCAATAGTGTGAAAAGCAAATAATATGAACTAAAAACATTTTCTAGGATACTATGTGGGTCATTTTATTCACATCATCATAAAATATCTCCCTGACAGTTGATGGAATTCATTAAAAGACTAATAAATCTCAGCATGAAACGTTAGGGAAAAATGGGAGCTATTACTTGGACAACTGTGTGGTCTGTAAGTAAATTTACCAGGAAAATGGAGCAGCCCATTAACAGTAGTGGAAAAGATAGCGAGGCGTCCGTGGAATGGTGAGATTTAATTTGTCAGTACCTGGCTTTAAAGGTAATTACTTAAACATGTGGTTGGATCACATGATGCTTTAAACTGCATGATTCAGACATTATGTTAACCAGGGCACCGTGACCTTCTGTCTGCACACATAAATCTGAGAAATGAAATCTATTCTAGATAATGCCTGATGTAGTGTATACTGTATTTTACCGATTACGGGAATACTTGTGAAAGCAGTTTGTCAACATAGAATACTGTAAAGTGCTACTTAATTGGACCCCAAATAAGTGGACCCAATTGTACCCTCTAACATGAACATAAAAGCAAAATCCAAAGATAAATTTTACTACAGGCCATGTTTGGGTAATTGATCTAACCGAGCTCTTGAAAAGTGATCTTATTTCTGAGCCCCAGTTTCTTCTGTTGAACATACAAAGACTTCTTTAAGTATATTCTCAGATGCATGGCTGCTTTGCCTTAACACCTACTGGGAATCAATGGGTTGTATCTGCTTAATGTCAGGTTGAATGAAAAGCATCTACCACTGGATAAGACACTGGAACAGCAACTCCTACTAGATAAGTAGTATTAAGGGTATTCATCACTTTGGTATAAGTGAAGTAGAAGTGCTGTATATAGCAAATGGGTTCTAAGTACATATACAGCAGTCAGAGTAAAATGGCCAAATGATGGTTAGGTCCTGCCAGCCCTCTACTCAGAACCCTCCATTTCTATATGCAGCGCGGTACCCTCAATTAGATCAGAATCTAGGAAAAAGAAAAAGGACATTAGTGGAAAAGTTGATAAATTCCAATGAAGTCTGTAGTTGAGGTGTTAGTAGTACTGAACCAGTGTCAATTTCTTAGTTTTGAAAAATGCACTATGGTCATATAAGATATTCACATTAGAGGAAGCTAGGTGAAGGTTATACAGGATCGTTATACTATCTTCGCAATTTTTCTATATATTTAGAATTATATAAATATACATATAGAATTATATTGAAAATAAGAATTTTATTTAAACAAAACAAAGTAAGACCTCCATTTGCTTCCTGTGTTACTCCCAATAAAAACCACAAGCTTACAATGGTCCATACATGTTCTGTCATCCAAGTACTTCTCCAATCTCAAGTCCTATTGCTCTCCCATGTTCAGTCCTTTCCAGTCACTGGTCTTCTAGCTATTTCTCCAACACACCAGGCATGATCTCATCCCAGCACTTTGCAGTTATTTCTCTTCTTTAAACATTCTCCCTCCAGATACCCACAAGGCTGAGTCTCTCACATCCTTCCTATCTTTTCATAAAGACCTCAGTGAGACCATCCCTAGCCTTGTCTATTTTCCCTGCTAGAACGTAAACTCTAAGAAGGCAGAGATTTTCGTGTGTTTTTTGTTTATTACTTTATCCCTGTACCTAGAACACTGTTTGATATATAGTGGACACCTGATATTCATTGAATAAATGAATGCACAAATGAAAGAAGAAAGAAGGAGATAATGAAAGATAGACAAATATACCAAATAGTAGCTGGAGAGTACTAGGTTTTTAAGATACATTTATAATCATTTAATGTCACAGAATCATGTAATTTTTAAATAAGAAGGATTCCTCTTTTCATTGTTCCATCACCCAACATGTTATTTCTGCAACAATTTGTATTTCTTGTTATTGTTAATAAAAATGGAAGCAGAGGTTGTAGCTTGATTTCTAGATCTTGGACAGAGTTGCCTGTGAAAATAATTTATTTTTGGACCCTCATACTAATTAATTGATATAAGTTATTTTGCAAAGATTTCGATTTCATCCCCACCAGTATGTTAGAGAAACACATTTTCAACCTTTTTTCCAAACTTCCACTTGTTCTTGTCATATTTACAAGTGCTCCTCTCTTTGTCCCCTTCTAACTATATCCACCATTACTCATTACTTCTGTTTGTAGGCATGTGATGTGACTCGACAGGCAAAGGCTTACTTGGATTTCCAGTTCAGGCAAACATTTCAATGTAGACTGAACAATGAGAATGGTAAATGACCACTAAGTACATATTTATATCCTACACACACACACACACACACACACACTGTGTAGACCTAAGCATTCTGACATTTAACTTCTGCATTTCCAAGGCTGTTTCTAATATAAAAACTCTAGTTTTAATGTATTTTTGCATCATAAGGACAATTATTGTTTAAATAAAGATAAATGCTCATAAAGATAGATGTTCATACAATTTACCCAGATCCAATATAAGCAAACATTATGAGTATTTGATAAAGGTGATGATGGGCTACACTGTGTCAAACTAGAGGAGGGAGTACTGTCATTCTCTAATCCCTCCACCTCCACCCCCAAAAGGATCAACAAATAAATGTCCAAATGCAAATGTTCTAGTATTATATACTAGTGTATTTTGTAAGAAAAAATATGCATTTCTTTTACTTTCCTTTTTAATCATTATCCCTGGGCAGTATCATTTATCATATTGTCTACTTATTTGTGAAAGCTCACAAATTGTGATGCTGACATTCTCATGTGTATTGTTTTTGGAAAGGGGTATTTTGGAAATCCTGGCCCCAAGGCCAGTGGGACATTACAGCTTAAGTCTTTATAATATCACACTGTCAACTGAGACCTTCAATCACCTATGAAACCCCAGCTTCCCACCTCTAATTTTCCACTCTTCTACTTTATCTCATGTTTTTTTAAACAATTTCTCAGCAATTCCTATGGAAGTATCATTTGTATATGTTCTCCACTCTCAAGGATGTGACTCATCCTGGCCAGGAAATTTGGAACACATTTAGAACTGCCAGGTGTTTTTTTCGATTGTTCTATCCCATCTTGGACTTCCTTTCCTTCCCAACAATATTTTCCACATTTTTTAGTGCCAATATTATTCATGATAGAGAAGAAAAATCAGAATGCTAACTAAACAGACATTCAGAAGCAAAAAGCATCAGGTTTTTTTTTTTTTTTTTTTTTTTGCGGTACGCGGGCCTCTCACTGTTGTGGCCTCTCCCGTTGCGGAGCACAGGCTCCGGATGCACAGGCTCAGTGGCCATGGCTCACGGGCCCAGCCGCTCCGCGGCATGTGGGATCTTCCCAGAACGGGGCACGAACCCGTGTCCCCTGCATCGGCAGGTGGACTCTCAACCACTGCGCCACCAGGGAAGCCCAAGCATCAGGTTTTAGAGACAAATTATGTGTAAAGGTTGAGGGAAGTATGGAGTTGGGGACAATTTCCAGGACTCTGGGTGGTGTATTAGAGTTCTCTGGAGAAGCAGAATATATATATATATATACATACATATATATATATATGTGTGTGTATATATATATATATATATACACACACAAATGTATATATATATATGTATACACACACACGTATATACAGAGAGAGATTGACACTGATATTATATAAGGAATTTGCTCTTATGATTTTGGAGGCTGAGAATCCCCAAGATCTGCAGTTGATAAACTGGAGACCCAGGAGAGCCAACGGTATCAGCTGATGGTTCTAGTCCAATTTTGAGGGCTTGAGAACCAGGAGAGCAGATAGTGTAAGTTTCTGTCCTAGTTCAAATTCAAAGGAAGGAAAAGACCAATGACCCAGCTCAAAATGAGGTAGAGAGAGCAAATTCTCCCTTGCTTGGCCTTTTTGTTCTTTGCAGGCCTTCAGGGGACTAGATGAGACCTATTCACATCAGAGAGGGCAATCTGCTTTACTCAATCTACCAATTCAAATGTTAATCTCATCCAGACACACCCTCACAGATACTCCAGGATAATGTTTAACTAAATACCTGGGGACCTGGAAGCCCAGTCAAATTGACACATAAAAGTAACTATACCAGGTAGTTAGGTGAATTGTGATGTTTTCACTAAAACAGTTGACTTCTGAACAGGCATAGTATGAAGTTGCCATGTAATATCCATTTGGAAATATTGTTTGGAGCCCAGAAAAGATTTTGAGACTCTAGATTCAGATCTGGTGAAAGTTAAAGTCATAGAAATGGATGAAACTGTCTAGGAAGGACACACAGATTCATTAACTGCATCATTTATTGAATATCTATTATATGATGGGTAAATAGGAAACACTAGGAATATAATATTTAACAAAATGAAGACAAACGTTACCACGTGGAGCTTAAATTCCAGGGAGGAAGAAAGATATCAAGTAAATAAACAAACAAATTATATCATCAAAAGCATGGTAAATGCAACAAAGAAAAATGGTATCAATCTATACGGAGAGGGAAAACTGAACAGCTACATGTAAAAGAATGAAATTAGAACACTCCCCAATGCCATACACAAATATAAACTCGATGTTGAGCTGCATGAGCTGCTTGTAAATTTTGGAGATTAATCCTTTGTCAGTTGCCTCATTTGAAAAATGGATTAAGGACCTAAATGTAAGACCAGACACTATAAAACTTGTAGAAGACAACATAGGAAAAACACTCCTTGACATAAATCACAGCAAGATCTTTTTTGATCCACCTCCTAGAGTAATGGAAATAAAAACAAAAACAAACAAATGGGACTGAATGAAACTTAAAAGCTTTTGCACAGCAAAGGAAACTACAAACAAGATGAAAAGACAACCCTCAGAATGGGAGAAAATATTTGCAAACGAATCAACGGACAAAGGATTAATCTCCAAAATATATAAACAGCTCATGTAGCTCAATATTAAAAAGAAAAAAAACCCAATCAAAAAGTGGGCAGAAGACCTAAATAGACATTTCTCCAAAGACAACACGCAGATGGCCAAGAAGCACATGAAAAGCTGCTCAACACCACTAATTATTGTAGAAATGCAAATCAAAACTACAATGAGGTATCAACTCACACCGGTTAGAATGGTCATCACCAGAAAATCTGCAAACAACAAATGCTGGAGAGGGTGTGGAGAAAAGGGAACCCTCTTGCACTGTTGGTGGGAATGTAAATTGATACAGCCACTATGGAGAACAGTATGGAGATTCTTTAAAAAACTAAAAATACAATTACCATATGACCCAGCAATCACACTACTGGGCATATACCTAGAGAAAACCATAATTCAAAGAGACACATGAACCCCAGCGTTCATTGCAGCACTATTTACAATAGCCAGGTCATGGAAGCAACCTAAATACTCATTGACAGACTAATGGATAAAGAAGATGTGGTACATATATACAATGGAATATTACTCAGCCATAAAAAGGAATGAAATTGGGTCATTTGTAGAGACGTGGATGGATCCAGAGACTATCATACAGAATTAAGTCAGAAAGAGAAAAACAAATATCGTATATTAATGCATATATGAGGAATCTAGAAAAATGGTACAGATGAACCGGTTTGCAAGGCAGAAATAGAGACACAGATGTAGAGAACAAACGTATGGACAACACGGGGGGAAAGTAGCAGGGGGGCTGGTGGTGGTGGAATGAATTGGGAGACTGTGATTGACAATATATACACTAATATGTATAAGATAAATAACTAATAAGAAACTGCTGTATAAAAAATAAATAAATAAAATTAAATTTAAGGAAAATCTATAAGGAGATATAACAAGGGAACATAACCTAATCGGGAGAGATTGGGAAGACTTCCATGGGAAAGTGATATATATATATTAAAACCTGAAGACCATGCAGACTAAGAGAAAGAGCAATGTGTTGGAGGAACTGAAATGCAGCTTTGTGTCTGGAAGTTTGCAATGAAGAGGAAAAGTGTCAAGAACAAGTCTATAGAGGTAGTTAAGGTGTGATCTTGCAGAGCCTTGTAGTCAGTAAGAAGTATTTAATAGATTAAATTACTAGTAACAATTCTTCACTCACCTATAGTAATATTATGCAGCCAACTCTTGTCATGGCTTCATGATAAGCACAGGATACTTCTTTATCCCTTGATTTTGGGTTTGACCATGTGACTTGCTTAGGGAGGTGAGATGTTAGCAGATTCAGAATAAGCAGAAGTTTGAAATGTGCAGGCATGGCTGGGCTTGCCCTCTTGTAGTCTTACCACCACTATGAAAAGAATATGCCCCCAGCCAGGCTATTATTAGTCAGAAGAGGATGGGAGTATTATGGAGATGACCTGGAATCAACTTGTCTTGGGAACTAAGCCCAGCTGAACTTCGGCTACATAATCTGATCTTCAGCCAACTGGCAGACATGATAGTAGAAAGAATCATTATTCTATATCTCTGAGCTTTGGGGTGGTTTGTTACACAGCAAGAACTGACTAATACAGAGGCCTTGAGGAAAAATAATGTTTCAGGGAAGAGTTAAAGGAAGGAAACCAGAGGGAGAAAAAGACTAAGAAGAATAAATCAGAGGTAGAAGTGAAATAAACGGAATAGTGTTGGGGAAACCAGGACTGAGGGAAATTTCAAGAAATTGTCAAATTCCGCAGAGAGATCACCCAGAATGCAAAGCAAAAATAAAACACTTGGGGGGAACCTTCAAGATGGCAGAGGAGTAAGACATGGAGATCAACTTCCTCCCCACAAATACATCAAAAATACATCTACATGTAGAACAACTCCTACAGAACACCTACTGAATACTGGCAGAAGACCTCAGACTTCCCAAAAGGCAAGAAACTCCCCACATACCTGGGTAGGGCAAAAGAAAAAAGAAAAAACAGAGACAAAAGAATAGGGACGGGACCTGCACCTCTGGGAAGGAGCTGTGAAGGAGGAAAAGTTTCCACACACTAGGAAGCCCCTTCATTGGTGGAGATGGGGGGTGGGAAGGGGGGAAGCTTCCGAGCCACGGAGGAGAGTGCAGCAACAGGGGTGCAGAGGGTAAAGCTGAGAGATTACCGCACAGAGGATCGGTGCCGACCAGCACTCACCAGCCCGAGAGGCTTGTCTGCTCACCCGCCCGGAGGGGCAGGGCTGGGAGCTGAGGCTCGGGCTTTGAAGTTCAGCTCCCAGGGAGAGGACTGGGTTGGCTGTGTGAACACAGCCTGAAGGGGACTAGTGTGCCACAGCTAGCCGGGAGGGAGTCTGGGAAAAAGTCTGGACCTGCCTAAGAGGCAAGAGACCATTGTTTCAGGGTGCACAAGGAGAGGGGATTCAGAGCACAACCTAAACAAGCTCCAGAGACCAGCGCGAGCAACGGCTATCCGCGCGAACACCAGAGAAGGGCATGAAATGCTAAGGCTGCTGCTGCCGCCACCAAGAGGCCTGTGTGCGAGCACAGGTCACTATCCACACCTCCCCTCCCGGGAGCCTGTGCAGCCCACCACTGCCAGGGTCCCGTGTTCCAGGGACAACTTCCCTGGGAGAAGACATGGCATGGCTCAGGCTGTTGCAACATCACGCCACCCACTGCCACTGCAGGGTCTCCCTGCATACCATACACTTCTCTCTCTCTGGCCCGAGTCAGTCGTCCCTTTAACCCCCCCACCAACTGCATGAAGAACAGACACCAGAAGGCGACCTACATGCAGAGGCGGGACCAAATCCAAAGCTGAACCCCAGGAGCTGTGCGGACAAAGAAGAGAAAGGTAAATTTCTCCAAGTAGCCTCAGGAGCAGCAGATTATATCTCCACAATCAACTTGATGTACCTTGCATCAGTGGAATCTGAATAGGAAATGAATCATCCCAAAATTGAGGCAGTGGACTTTGGGAGCAACTGTAGACTTGGGGGGTCTTGGTGCTCCGGCTGGGTCTCTGGCCTGAGCCTGAGGAGGGAGAGCAGAGTTCAGGACATTGGTCCACCAGAGACCTCCTGGCTGCATGTAATATCAATCGGCAAGAGCTCTCCCAGAGATCTCTGTCCCAACACTAAGATCGAGCTCCACTCAATGACCAGCAAGCTCCAGTGCTGGACACTCTATGCCAAACAACTAGCAAGACAGGAACACAACACCACCCATTAACAGAGAGGATGCCTAAAATCATAATAAATTCACAGACACCCTAAAACACACCACTGGACGCGATCCTGCCCACCAGAAAGACAAGATCCAGACTCATCCATCAGAAAGCAGGCACCAGTCTCCTCAAGCAGGAAGCCAACACAACCCACTGAACCAACCTTCCCCACTGAGGGCAGACACCAAAAACAATGGGAACTATGAACCTGCAGCCTGTGAAAAGGAGACCCCCAAAACAGTAAGTTAAGCAAAATGAGAAGACAGAGAAATACACAGCAGATGAATGAGCAAGTTAAAAAGCATCAGACCAAACAAATGAAGAGGAAATAGGCAGTCTACCTGAAAAAGAATTCAGAATAATCATAGTAAAGATGATCCAAAATCTTGGAAATAGAATGGAGAAAATACAAGAAATGTTTAACAAGGACCTAGAAGAACTAAAGAGCAAACAAACAATGATGAACTACACAACAAATGAAATTAAAAATTCTGTAGAAGAAATCAGTAGCAGAATAACTGAGGCAGAAGAATGGATAAGTGACCTGGAAGACAAAATAGTGGAAATAACTACTGCAGAGCAGAATAAAGAAAAAAGAATGAAAAGAACTGAGGACACTCTCAGAGACCTCTGGGACAACATTAAATGCATCAACATTCAAATTATAGGGTTCCAGAAGAAGAAGAGAGAAAGAAAGGGACTGAGGAAATATTTGAAGAAATTATACTTGAACACTTCCCTAATATGGGAAAGGAAATAGTCAATCAAGTCCATGAAGCAAAGAGAGTCCCATACAGGACAACTCCAAGGAGAAACATGCCAAGACACATATTAATCAAACTGGCAAAAATTAAATACAAAGAAAAAAATATTAAAAGCAACAAGGCAAAAGCAACAAATAATATACAAGGGAATCCCCATACGGTTAACAGCTGATCTTTCAGCAGAAACTCTGCAAGCCAGAAGGGTGTGGCAGGACATATTTAAAGTGATGAAAGGAAAAAAGCCTACAGCCAAGATTACTCTACTCAGCAAGGATCTCATTCATATTCGACAGAGAAATTAAAACCTTCACAGAAAAGCAAAAGCTAAAAGAATTCAGCACCACTAAAACAGCTTTACCACAAATGTTAAAGGAACTTCTCTAGGCAGCAAACACAAGAGAAGGAAAAGACCTACAATAACAAACCCCAAACAATTAAGAAACGGTAATAGGAACATACATATCAATAACTGCCTTAAATGTAAAAGGATTGAATGCTCCAACCAAAAGACATAGACTAGCTGAATGGATACAAAAGCAAGACCTATATATATGCTGTCTACAAGAGACCCACTTCAGACCTAGGGACACATACAGACTGAAAGTGAGGGGATGGAAAAAGATATTCCATGTAAATGGAAATCAAAAGAAACCTGGAGGAGTAATTCTCATATCAGACAAAATAGACTTTAAAATAAAGACTATTACAAGAGACAAAGAAGGACACTACATAATGATCAAGGGATCAATCCAAGAAGAAGATGTAACAATTGTAAATATTTATTCACCCAACATAGGAGCACATCAATACATAAAGCAAATGCTAACAGCCATAAAAGGGGAAACTGACAGTAGCACAATCATAGTAGGGGACTTTAACACCCCACTTTCACCAATGGACAGATCATCCAAAATGAAAATAAATAAGGAAACACAAGCTTTAAATGATACATTAAACACGATGGACTTAATTTGTATTTATAGGACATTCCATCCAAAATCACCAGAATACACTCTTCTCAAGTGCTCACGGAACATTCTCCAGGATGGATCATATCTTGGGTCACAAATCAAGCCTTGGTAAATTTAAGAAAATTGAAATCATATCAAGGATCTTTTCCGACCACAATGCTATAAGACTAGATATCAATAACAGGAAAAAGTCTGTAAAAAATACAAACACATGAAGCCTAAACGATACACTACTAAATAACCAAGAAATCACTGAAGAAATCAAAGAGGAGATCAAAAACTACCTAGAAACAAATGACAATGAAAAAATGAAGACCGCAAACCTATGGGATGCAGCAAAAGCAGTTCTAAGGGGGAACTTTATAGCAATACAATCCTACCTCAAAAAGCAAGAAAAATATCAAATCAACAACCTAACCTTACACCTGAAGCAATTTTAGAGAAAGAAGAACAAAAAAACCCAAAGTCAGCCGAAGGACAGAAATCATAAAGAGCAGATCAGAAATAAATGAAAAAGAAATGAAGGAAACAATACCAAAGATCAAAAAACTAAAAGGTGGTTATTTGAGAAGATAAACAAAATTGATTAACCATTAGCCAGACTCATCAAGAAAAAAAGGGAGAAGACTCAAATCAACAGAATTAGAAATGAAAAAGGAGAAATAACAACTGACACTGCAGAAATACAAAGGATCATGAGAGATTACTACAAGCAACTCTGTGCCAATAAAATGGACAATGTAGAAGAAATGGAGAAATTCTTAGAAAAGCATAACCTTCCAATAATGAACCAGGAAGAAACAGCAAATGTAAACAGACCAATCACAAGCACTGAAATTGAGATTAAAAATCTTCCAACAAACAAAAGCCCAGGGCCAGATGGCTTCACAGGTGAATTCTATAAAACATTTAGAAAAGACCTAACACCTCTGCTTCTGAAACTCTTCCAAAATATAGCAGAGGGAGGAACACTCCTAAACTCATTCTACGAGGTCACCATCACCCTGATACCAAAACCAGGCAAATACGTCACAAAAAAAGAAAACTATAGACCATTATCACTGATGAACATGATGCAAAAATCCTCAACAAAATACTAGCAAACAGAATCCAACAGCACATTAAAAGGCTCATACACCATGATCAAGTGGGGTTTATCCCAGGAATGCAAGGATTCTTCAATATACACAATCAATCAATGTGATACACCATATTAACAAACTGAAGGAGAAAACCATATGATCATCTTGATAGATGCAGAAAAAGCTTCCGACAAAATTCAACACCTACTTATGATAAAAACCCTCCAGAAAGTAGGCATAGAGGGAAACTACCTCCACATAGTAACGGCCATATATGACAAACGCACAGCCAACATCGTTCTCAATGGTGGAAAACTAAAACCATTTCCAATAAGATCAGGAACAAGGCAAGGTTGCCCACTCTCACCACCATTATTCAACATAGTTTTGGAAGTTTTAGCCACAGCAACCAGAGAAGAAGAAGAAATAAAAGGAATCCAAATCGGAAAAGAAGAATTAAAACTGTCACTGATTGCAGATGACATGATACTATATATAGAGAATCCTAAAGACGCTACCAGAAAACTACTAGAGCTAATCAAGTAGCAGGATACAAAATTAATGCACAGAAATCTCTTGTAATCCTATACACGAATGATGAAAAATCTGATGAGAAATTAAGGAAACACTCCCATTTACCACTGCACCAAAAAGAATAAAATACCTAGGAATAAACCCACCTAAGGAGACAAAAGACCTGTATGCAGAAAACTATAAGACACTGATGAAAGAAATTAAAGATGATACAAACAGATGGAGAGATATACCCATGCTCTTGGATTGGAAGAATCAACATTGTGAAAATGACTATACTACCCAAAGAAATCTACAGATTCATTGCAATCCCTATCAAACTACCACTGGCATTTTTCCCCAGAACTAGAACAAAAAATGTAACAATTTGTATGGAAACACAAAAGACCCCGTATAGCCAAAGCAATCTTGAGAAAGAAAACCAGAGCTGGAGTAATAAGGCTCCCTGTCTTCAGACTATAATGCAAGCTACAGTAATCAAGGCAGTATGGTACTGGCACAAAAACAGAAATATAGATCAATGGAACACGATAGAAAGCCTAGAGATAAATCCACGTACATATGGTCAGCTTATCTTTGATAAAGGAGGCAAGAATATACAATGGAGAAAAGACAGCCTCTTCAATAAGTGGTGCTGGGAAAACTGGACAGCTCCATGTGAAAGACTGAAATTAGAATACTCCCTAACACCATACACAAAAATAAACTCAAAATGGATTAAAGACCTAAATGCAAGGCCAGACAGTATAAGATTCTTAGAGTAAAACATGGGCAGAACACTCTATGACATCAATCACAGCAAGATCCTTTTTGACCCACCTCCTAGAGAAATGGAAATAAAAACAAAAATAAACAAATGGAACCCAATGAAACTTTAAAGCTTTTGAACAGCAAAGGAAAGCATAAACAAGAAAAGACAACGCTCAGAATGGGAGAAAATAGTTGCAAACGAAGCAACTGACAAAGGATTAATCTCCAAAATATACAAGCAGCTCATGCAGCTCAATATCAAGAAACAAACAACCCAATCCAAAAATGGGCAGAAGACCTAAATAGACATTTCTCCAAAGAAGATATACAGATTGCCAACAAACACATGAAACAATGCTCAACATCATTAATCATTAGAGAAATGCAAATCAAAACTACAATGAGGTATCACCTCACACTGTTCAGAATGGCCATCATCAAAAATCTACAAACAATAAATGCTGGAGAGGGTGTGGAGAAAAGGGAACCCTCTTGCACTGTTTGTGGGAATGTAAATTGATACAGCCACTATGGAGAACAGTATGGAGGTTCCTAGGGCTTCCCTGGTGGCACAGTGGTTGAGAGTCCACCTGCCGATGCAGGGGACACGGGTTTGTGCCCCGGTCCGGGAAGATCCCACGTGCCACGGAGCGGCTAGGCCCATGAGCCATGGCTGCTGAGCCTGCGTGTCCGGAGCCTGTGCTCTGCAATGGGAGGGGCTACTACAGTGAGAGGCCCACGTACCAAAAAAAAAAAAAAAAAAAAACTAAAAATAGAACTACCATATGACCCAGCAATCCCACTACTGGGCATATACCCTGAGAAAACCATAATTCAAAAAGAGTCATGTACCACAATGTTCATTGCAGCTCAATTTACAATAACCAGGACATGGAAGAAACCTAAGTGTCCATCGACAGATGAATGGATAAAGAAAATGTGGCACATATAGACAATCGAATATTACTCAGCCATAAAAAGAAATGAAATTGAATTATTTGTAGTGAGGTGGATGGACCTAGGGACTGTCATACAGAGTGAAGTAAGTCAGAAAGAGAAAAACAAATACCATATGCTAACACATATATATGGAATCTAAAAAAAAAAAAAGTTTCTGAAGAACCTAGGTGCAGGACAGGAATAAAGACGCAGACATAAAGAATGGACTTGAGGACACAAGGAGGGGGAAGGGTAAGCTGGGACAAAGTGAGAGAGTGGCATGGACATATATACACTACCAAATGTAAACTAGATAGCTAGTGGGAAGCAGCCACATCGCACAGGGATATCAGCTCAGTGCTTTGTGATCATCTAGAGGGGTGGAATAGGGAGGGTGGGAGGGAAATGCAAGAGGGAGGGGATATGGGGATATATGTATATGTATAGCTGATTCACTTTGTCATAAAGCAGAAAGTAACACACCATTGTAAGGCAATTATACTCCAATAAAGATGTTAAAAAATAAATAAATAAACTACTGACTTTGTAAATTAGAAATTTTTTTTTGGCGACCTTCGCAAAAGTAGCATCAGTTAGTTTGGTATAAGCAGAAATCATATTTCAGCAGGATGAAAAAAAGTGGAAAGGGAGAAAATAGAGGCAGGATCTGTAGGCTACTCTTGAGTGTTGCAAGGAAACGGAGGAAGGCAGAGTCAAAGAATAAGACAAGGACCACGGGAGCAAAACCAGAGTCATATTTGTTCCCTTGCCAAGCAGAAGGGAAACAAGTTATTCAAGAAGAGTTCTGTGGGTCTCCAAAAGCTGAAAGAGGAAGGACTAGATAGGAGGCCAAAGAGGGAGCTTATTCCACATGAGAAAGGATTATGTGCACTACATTCTAACTGGTTAAGGGAGGATTATAAATTATCTCTTGGAATTGATCATGAGTCTGCTGTATATAATAAAAGTATGACAAGGGTTTTTAATAATTCCAGAAATGCTTCCTTAGCCTTGGAATGCATATTGGGTATTTTCATATGCACTCTCATATGCTTGGGACATGCCACACTTTTCTCTTGCCCCAGGCGAAGACTTGAAGCGAAAGCACAGTCAAGGGTACTACTTTTAGAGCAAAGATGCTTTGAACAGGTTTCTAAGTTTAAAGTATTTGATGAAGAGAGAGAGTGACAAATTTATGAAATACTGTGAGACCAAGAACTTCAGAAAGTAGTAGAGATAACTCTTCCTTGAACACGGCAGGTGACACTGAATGGAAATGAGATTGTGGGTAGAAACTGAAGGCTGGAAGACTTTACTCCTGTTGCCTCTGCTTTCTCTGAGAAGTTCAAGGTGGATCATCTGCTAAGAGTGAAGGGACAGTGGATGTATCCCTTCTGTGATCACCTTTTTGTTCCAAATACAATTTTAAGAATGCAGTTTCACCCATAGTGACTTTCATACATCTCAATTCATTTTGTATTTTAACCTTCCTGACAGTCCCTCCTAACTTAATCTAAAATTCATGAATATATATGGGAGTGTAAGTTAATTAATAAAAATTTGGAAGGCAATATGGCAATTGGTATCAAGAATGTTAAATGTTCATACACCTTGATTTAGTAATTCCACTTCCATGAATTTATAGAAATTAGAAAACAATACACAAAATGATAATTGAAGAACTGTATTTGTTATTATATTAAACTGAAATATACACTGATAGGGATTTTTAAAGGTAAATTATAGTATGAACATACACACAATAAAATTGTGTGCAAAAATAAAAATTATGATATGTATCTATGTTTATGTCTACGGTAGTATTGTTGAATCAAAACAGAGATTAGTAGCTTGATGCTAAATGTGATTCTATTTACATAAAATTGTTTATATTGTAGTGTGTGTGTGTGTGTGTGAGAGAGAGAGAGAGAAAGAATGTAAATAAAGATCAAAATGTTAACAGTACTTATTTATTGGTTGAAGGATATGGAGTTGTGTTTACTTTCTTCTTTTTAATTGTTGTATTGTTTGAATAATTTATATTAAACATTTATCACAGGTGTTGTATACATGAACCAAAGATGGCCTCTGTGTATAGACTAGGTAGTTTATTTCTTCGCTGACACATTAGCTCAAAAGCCCAGCAGCACCAAACTCAAATTCTGACACACCCAGTTGTTTTTAAAATACCCCAAGCAAGCAGATTTTTAGCTATTTAAAGCCTATCTGCTCTGCATACCCTGTGCACTGGACAGCTGTAACCCACAGATAAGATAGAGCCTTCTGGTTATAACTCCCCAAGCCGTATGGCCCTTTGGAGCTCGCTGACACAGATACTCCCTGCTATTGCTGAGCAACAGTGTCTCAAGGTGGAAGCCCGCCTCTAACTTCCTCTCCCCCCAGGAGTCTCTTTGCCCTCCTCCCGTTCTGGATGGCGGTCCCCTCACCTTAAGCCTCTGGATGTCTCAAGCTGTGAAGAACTTCCCCCATCACAGCCCTGTATGTTACCGCCTCCCGTGGCATATCTTTTACATTGATCAGCCTCCAACTCCCTTGAAACCGCTACAATAGGCATTTGTAATAGCACATAAAAATAATAAAGCACTTTTTAGAGTTTTTTTTTTTTTTTTTAAGGATTTAAATGGGCCCGCAGCCTGTGTCAAGAGGAAACTGGGTAGGATACAGCTTCCAAGGAAAGCTGCCTTGCAAAGCGAGGACCCAGGGCCTTAAGCCTCCAGTCAGAGTCTCAGTTGACAACCAAGGTCAGACAGAAAGTATCCTGCCATGACCACAGAGTCACATTGTCCTGCTTTTTGGTCTCAAATACCCTTTGTTTTTAATATTACCCCGTTTTTGTGACTGGTAAGCAGGCAGTGGATATTCTAGGTGTCTTTTCAGGCCAACTATTCCATTTTTTTTTAAATATAAATTTATTTAGTTAGTTAGTTTTGGCTGCTTTGGGTGTTCGTTGCTATGTGCGGGCTTTCTCTAGTTGCGGCAAGCGGGCGCTACTCTTCGTTGCAGTGCGAGGGCTTCTCATTGCGGTGGCTTCTCTTGTTGCGGAGCACAGGCTCTAGGCGCACGGGCTCAGTAGTTGTGGCTCGCAGGCTCTAGAGCGCAGGCTCAGTAGTTGTGGCGCACGGGCTTAGTTGCTCCGCAGCATGTGGGATCTTCCCGGACCAGGGCTCGAACCTGTGTCCCCTGCACTGGCAGGCGGATTCTTAACCACTGTGCCACCAGGGAAGTCCCCATCTGTTCCGTTCTTAACCCAGGTGAGTCATCAAGGACCTCGCACAACTTCCTCTTCCCCTCAGGTGATACTTGCTCCTTCTATAGAAGTTCATAGATTCATCTGAGTGTTGTTTTCCTTCTTCCTCTCCAGTCAGATTGCAGGCCAGCAAGCTTCCCCACTCCTCCCCTCATGGAATGCTCCCCTCCCTTTGGAAAGAGGCTTCATCTCGGTGTCTTCAATGCTGTTTCAGAATCCAGATGCAGTTTGTTGATACCATCTGCATCTCTCAGGTCTTTTTCTCTCCACTTGCAAGATTGAGAGCTACTACTTAACTCTCCCACCCCCACTCCCTAAGTTATCTTTTCTGATCAGGTAAAAGCTTGATGACTAACTAGGAAATGATCAACCATTAATACTAGACTTTGATAGTCAAAAGATTATAAAGCATACCATATCTATATATCTATATTCTTATATTCCAGACTGTGCTGCAAATTTGAAAATTCAGCAGGTGCTGTTGTTCATTTGCAATGCAAAAGAAACATACAATTACTATATATTGAACCTTTATTTGACTCAGATAAGTGGTAAGAGTGATTCTCATTTTTCACTGGGGAATCTGAATCACCTTTGAGAAAGCAGGAGAGAGAGTCGCCCTGTCGTTAGAGGGAAGGCAGTTATGGAGAAGGCAAACTAATTTCCTGAATTCCAATACCATGTTCTTTGGAGATGTTCCTTGATAATCTTTGCCTCCTTCCCCTTCAAATAAAAAGTGCTTAGTGTTACTATTCCTCACATGAAACAGTTTGATTTAACCAACAATGGGGAAGGGAACATCATATTCAAAGATTTATTTTTGCACACTTCTAAGTGAACTACGGATAAAGAAAAGCCATAGAGGTGCCTGAAGTGAATTTCAGTCCATGTAAGTTTTGCAATTTCTTTCTCCTAGACCTGTTGCAAAGAGTGATTGCCAGGTGAATAGGCCTTTGTGACATGTCAGCATAAACCATTTTGATAGAATTATATGTTTCTTTTCACCCAAGATCCTCTTTTTCCTTATACCTTTTGTTCCTGTCCTTGTCTCTAATTCTCACTGTGCGTTGGAAGTGATTTACTACAGGCTACAGAAAGTCACTCTGCTTCTTTCTAAATGTCAATCCTGGGAATCTTCTCACACTCTCTTAGAGCCACATCAGGGTTAAAAAGACTTCCAAATCAAACTTTAATTACAGTCACTGTTGAGGGCACATCAGCCCCTCCATAATGACTAAGTTAACAGTGTTCATAGTACAGTTCTAACAGTGATCCAGGTTTTTCAGGCATTAAGTGGTTTCATCATTTCCTTACTTTCATTTTAAAAAAAAAAAAACTCGGAATATGCTTCAAAGAATAAACTTAAAGACTCTAGCTTTTACACTTGGTTCATTGTTGCATATAATTAACACATTCTTGTTCTCTTCTCTACTTAATTTAGAACAACATTAAATTTCCATGCAACCCACAAATGTGTAAGTAGTTTATTGTTAAGAAACCCAATTGTGAGTTGGCAAATCTTCGTCCAGAGATGTCTGGAACCCAATTTGCCAGGAACGGGTTGATGCAAAGTTGTGAGGAAGGTAAGTTTAGCATGTCCCCCACTTGGTTTGGAGTATTGGTTCCCTTCTAAGCACCCTCAAGCCCACCTCATCCCCATCCTTGGCTGGAAGGACGCCCAGGGATGTGAAACTCCCCTCATGGGAATAATATCCTCCCAACACTCACACTGCAAGGGACCGCTTTACCAACTAAGCAACTTGATAAACCTTGTGCTAGAGTAGCCATTTGAGCAGTGGCTTCCTGAACATAATGTCTCTTCCTTGTCATCTAGATCTATTAGTGATTCTCCTGGGAGCAATTTCAGTTCTGGGGACAAAGACATCATCTTCCTAGCTTCCCACAAAATATTTCTCAGTATGTAAAAAAGCCATATGGTATTAATAATAATAATGATGACGATCAGTAATAACAAACACTCAAAGGGCACTTATTTTGCTTCATAACAAAGTGTCCTAAGTGCTTTGCACATGTATTAACTCATTTGATCATCATAAAATTCCGATGAGGTTGATACCATTATTATCTGCCATTTTACAGATGGTCTTTTGATGACATGTGCAGACTGCTTTCCCACTGACTTAGGAGCCTCTTTTTCCTACTCAGGATTCTATAATGACACGCAAAAGCTTTTTAACAGTTGACAGAACATAATCCAGTATTGCTGGTGTCAATATGTGCTGCAGCAAAACTCCTGACAGGAGAGGATAAAAGGAGTCAGCTCGTAGTGAGTGGAGACTGAACTAGACAGAGGTTCGGACAACATTAAGAAGCTCCTATAGCACAAGGAGAACACTCAGGGAGGATTTCTTTGGCTCTTGCAGTTTTAGGATGCCATCTAGTTTGGGCAATAGTCTTGAGATACCCACTAAAGATATCCTTTAAGGAAGAATTGGTGACAAAAATTCTAGGAAGGTATGGCATAGACTTCTAGTTGCTGTACCAACATCCATTTACTCTTTCTTTCTTTGTAAGAGACCTCCAATTACGGAGGTGGCAATGTGCCTAGCTAAAATAATGCATTTCTCAGCTTCCTTGGTCCTAAAGTGGCCATTTAACTGAGCTATGACCAGTTATACATAAACAAAAGCTATTAGGTGGAGAAGACAGCTAGGATGTGCCACTTGGCCCCTTCCTCTTTCCTACACCCTGCTTCCTGGAATGCAGATTTGATGGATGGCGCTCCAACACCATATTGGACTACTGAGGTGACTTTGAGAATGGAATTCAGATACCAAGAATGGAAGAGTAGGGGCTTCCCTGGTGGCACGGTGGTTGAGAGTCCGCCTGCCGATGCAGGGGACACGGGTTCGTGCCCCGGTCCGGGAAGATCCCACATGCCGCAGAGCGGCTAGGCCCATGAGCCATGGCCGCTGAGCCTGCGTGTCCGGAGCCTGTGCTCCACAAAGGGAGAGGCCACAATAGTGAGAGGCCCGCGTACCACAAAAAAAAAAAAAAAAAAAAAAAAAAAAAGAATGGAAGAGTAGAAATAAAAATGTAAGGTGGGTCCCCGGCAGCCATGGAGTCACTACATTTGGTGGACTGTACACCCCCCATACTGATTTTAGGTGAGATAAATGCAATACACGGTCATGTGTTTGAGCCACTGTTACTTCTGACTTTTTGTTATATGATGATAACATGATTCTAGCTGGATACATAAAGTTAGCTCGAGGTTT
Source organism: Lagenorhynchus albirostris (assembly GCF_949774975.1). NCBI lineage: Eukaryota > Metazoa > Chordata > Mammalia > Artiodactyla > Delphinidae > Lagenorhynchus > Lagenorhynchus albirostris. The sequence continues at coordinate 60,576,674 of NC_083095.1, read as the reverse complement.
TATGGGCAGCAGAATCTCTCCATTTTTTACAAGCAGAGAAAACTCAAGACCCCTTTATCAACAGACTGGTCCTGAGGGGAGAGACCAATTGAAGAAATTTGGGCCAAGATTTCCTGAGCCCTGAATGACGGAATTAACCTCTCTGCTTCTCAGTTGTCTCATTTACAAAACCAGGATGCTGAATTTGATCATTAAGGCTCCTTTCCAGGTTGAAAATTCTGTAATTTTTCAAGTAGTAAGAATAAGACACACACCAGTGTTGCTCAACAAGCCCTGCTGAAACGGTATCAGTCTGAGTGAACTGTGTGATTTTCTCCTGGTAGAGAGGGGGTACCTGAATTGAATTCAGCTAAAACCCTGTCTCAGGCAGTGAGACTCTGTTGCTCAGGTAGTAGCAACTCTGTGTCCCTTTGCACAGAGTTGCTACTACTTTTGAATCAGGTCACGGTTGCCATAATCAGGGAGCATTTAATTGGAACAAACAGAAGCTCATTTAAGCAGGCTGAAGCATTCCTTATCCAAATAATACAGAGATACCTTACTGAATAGAAGGGAACTCCAAGGCAGGAAGTCCCAACAGGGAAACTGGGAATGGAAAGTTGAGAATTCCCTCTCTTCTTGTCTCTGGTCAAAGTGATATTCAGTCTTTGCTTTCCTCTCCTGCTTCGTACCGCTGTCCAGCTTTCTCTGCTGCAGTGCTTGCAAGGTAGAAAAATGAAAAAAGCTTTCCCACCTCTACATAATCTCCTTTACAAGCTAGTACACCACAGTGAGTTAGATGCCATCTCATTCAAATTCTTAATTAAATCTGATTGGCTCAGGTTTAATTGGTGATGGCCCTGAGCTGGCATAAGGTCACAGGGTACAAACAGAGTAGGCAGGGCTTAAGGGCTGATTCTGTAGGAAGGCGCATGACTGGGAAGGGATGATTTGCATCTTCAGAGAAACAGCAAGAAGGTCTTCAAGCATGCCTCTTTAGGAGGGGATGCAGTTCTTCACAATTGAAGAGCTGTCCATGGGACTCTCCTGAAGTGGGGAAGGGCAAATGACCATGTATCATATCAAGATACTGGGTTGTGCTTCCAAACCTACCTGGAGTGGGAAAAATATGTTGCTGTTTTGAGTTTGTAACACTTACTACAGATGTGCAGTAAGATGTGTGTATGGGTATACTTGGAATGGTTATAGTTATTTGAAATAACTATATTGTGAAATTTTTGTTGAGAATCTAGCAGCATCCCTTCAGATAATAAGAGTCTCAGAAGGAGACTGAAAACTGCTCATTTAAGCTCTCTTTTATCTCTTTCTCTAGCTCCTACTAATCTAAGATCTCTTTTATCTGTTTCTTTTATCTGTTACTACCCTTTCTATTTCATGCAGACCTTATCTGTGTTATTCAGATTTTTCTAATTACTACCTTAACCAGTTCTAAGCTCCATTATTTGTGAATCACTTTGATACTTAACTGAATGTTTCTACATTTTAATTGGATGGAATTCATTATTTTATAGCATATTTACAATTACTGTAGTATAAAAGACATTTCAGTAATAGGTATCCTTGCTTTTTTTGCTATAATAATATAGATAAACTTAGAGTGTTTTTGTTTATTTTAGGATTTGGCTCAAAATAATGGTTTCCATGACATCTTTCATATCTCACATTAATAATTATTTTATCCTCAAGAACATAGATTTTGGTCGCTTGGTAAGATTTTCTGGTTTTTCAAAATTTAATTTTTTGTTTTTCTTTAGTCCCTTAAAGCACAGGAAAAAACTGAAATATAATTCAGAGGGAATACACGAATGTAGAAGTAATATCTGGACTTAAAACTCACCAGTTATGATAGCTTCAACATGTCATTGAATTCTTCTGAACTTCAATTTTCATTATGTAAAGTGACCAAAACAGTATATGAATCTACTACTCCACATGATTATTAAATTTATCAAATTAAATAACGGTTATGAAAATAATTTATAAAATGCAACTATGTCCAGCATTCTATGATGGTACCAACAGGGAGTTTACCCACCTTTCCATATTTTGCAAGATGATGAATAGTGGCTGCCAGAAGTAAAAGTAGATGGAGCATAAATAAATTGGGTCACCTGGGCTCAAACTGGTGAATAGCACAAGAGTAAACAAACCTCTCTATGTTAAGTGTGAGTGAGACATCATGATTGGGGGCAAACTAATGTGCTATTTCATCAAGGCAGCATGTCCATACAATATAACAGAAGGGCTTTTAGGGGAGACTCTATATTTAAATGTGATGCTTGCTAATCAATAATCATTTATTCTTTTATCATGTAAAGTTCCAGACCACTGATTTGACAAGAATCTCATGAATTTAGTTTAAATGTATTCCTGATGTGTAACCAATATCTCCAGCAGACTTCAAGAATGCATTTCAGTGTGTACATCCTTATTAGACATATCAAAATAAGACTTACCCGAAGTTAGTATCATCAAATAAGCTCTTGAGTGCAAGAGCTTACTTCTGGCTCAGTAATCAACTTCTCTAAAATTGTCACTGAGGCTGAAGGGACAGCCTAATAGAATATAAAATTGCAGGCTTGCCTTCCTCATACTTTCTAAAAATGTGTTACAGCAGATATAGATACACACAAAAAATACCTTAACTCATGTGAGTATTATATGCTTTCTCTAAAGGAATTTCATATTTTGAGATTAGAAAGTATTCAATCATCTAAATCAGGAATTGTATTAAAATCTGACTCACTTTTCTTGAAATCTTGTATTGGTAGCTTGGTGGTGTTTGGGCCTGGCTTCTGAGAACAAATTATTTCAGAGGTGAATAAGCTGTGACACATAAGACACATAAGCTGTGTCTCAGATCTATCAGCACAAAGAGGTAAACTGAAAACAAATACAAGTTGAAGAAACAAACTGACTGTCAGAGCTCTAGCTCTAAGGAAAAACTACATACCATTTTCCTCTTAAACATGACACTCTGATTTTTTCAGGAGTCTATCTGATAATGGTGGTCTAGACTGATACCTCCTTGTCAGTGCCCCAATACTGCACCCCAGCAAATGGGCTGTCAGATCTGACAGAGAACAACAGTGAGTTCTCCTACAGTGAAGACTTGAAGAAAAGGAAGTGTTTCTGCTCCTGAACTTATGGAAAAGAGAAGACAATGTAATATCCTCAAAGAATTACCTAGAACAAAGGGAAATGTTACAAAGGTTCAGTATAACATAGACAGACTTTAGTGACATGGTTAAAGGGGGGAAAAACCAGCATGTGGAGGCTTGGGAAAATGATTACAGAGACATGCCCAGAAAAATGAACAGTGATGATTTCTGCATGTCAGAAAGGGGTGATGTGCATATATCTATCTGTATGTATGTAATGTATGTATTTCTTTTATTTTTTAAATTTATTTATTTTATTTTTGGCTGCATTGGGTCTTCTTCATGCAGGCTTTCTCTAGTTGCAGTGAGCAGGGGTTGCTCTTCGTTGTGGTGTGCAGGCTTCTCATTGCGGTGGCTTCTCTTTTTGTGGGGCACAGGCTCTAGGCACATGGGCTTCAGTACCTGTGGCTCGCAGGCTCTAGAGCGCAGGCTCAATACTTGTGGCGCACAGGCTTAGTTGCTCCATAGCATGTGGGATCTACCCGGACCAGGGCTTGAACCCGTTTCCCCTGAATTGGCAGGTGGATTCTTAACCACCACACCACCAGGGAAGCCCATAATGTATGAATTGAAACTGGTTTTTTTCCTTTTTTTCTTTTTCTTTCTTCCTTCCTTTCTTCCTGTCTTTCTTTTTCTGCTTACCTATAGGTTCAAAATTCTCTTGGGTGAACATGTACCATTTTTGTAATAAGAAAAAGAGTGTAAAAAGAAAAAGGCTACACTGTGCTTATGACAGCAAAAAAGGTCTCTATTTGGTGTATTCACTCAATAAACAGATGTGGTCATTCTTATGTCAAAGTCAAGGACAAAATATGATAAAGGAAGATGCTATATTTTAGAACTCCAGTTCTATATTGTTTTATCCTTTCAAAATATGACAGTCTCTTAAAATCACTATGTATTTATCAATATTTACCAAGAAGATTACTAAAATACATTTTTGTTATATCTGAATAAGTCTGGTGGGAGAATGAGTTGCTGGCTAGCCTCACATAGAGCAGTGCTGCTTCTAGCCTCAAAGGATGATGCTTTTATGGGATCACGATCAGATGAGAAAAATAAGTAAAATGTAATGTGAACTTTATGTAAACAAAGTTCATTTAACTTTTAAACTTTATTTTTAAGAATGATGATGAGCTCTACCCACCACCAGTCCCTCCCATCAGGAAACTCGCAAAAGCCGCTTAGATAGCCTCATCCACCAGAGGGCAGAGAGCAGAAGCAAGTAGAACTACAGTCCTGTAGACTGTGGAACCAAAACCACATTCACAGAAAGATAGACAAGATGAAAAGGCAGAGGGCTATGTACCAGACGAAGGAACAAGATAAAACCCCAGAAAACCAGCTAAATGAAATGGGGATAGGCAACCTTCCAGAAAAAGAATTCACAATAACGATAGTGAAGATGATCCAGGACCTCAGAAAGAATGGAGGCAAGGATCGAGAAGATGCAAGAAATGTTTAACAAAGACCTAGAAGAATTAAAGAACAAACAAACAGAGATGAACAATACAATAACTGAAATGAAAAATACACTAGAAGGAATCAATAGCAGAATAACTGAGGCAGAAGAACGGATAAGTGACCTGGAAGACAGAATGCTGGAATTCACTGCTGCAGAACATAATAAAGAAAAAAGAATGAAAAGAAATGAAGACAGCATAAAAGACTTCTGGGACAACATTAAACACAACAGCATTTGCATTATAGGGGTCCCAGAAAGAGAAGAGAGAAAGAAAGGACCTGAGAAAATATCTGAAGCGATTATAGTCGAAAACTTCCCTAACATGGGAAAGGAAATAGCCACCCAAGTCCAGGAAGTGCAGTGAGTCCCATACAGGATAAACCCAAGGAGAAACATGCCAAGACACATAGCAATCAAATTGGCAAAAATTAAAGACAAAGAAAAATTATTGAAAGCAGCAAGGGAAAAACGACAACATACAAGGGAACTCCCATAAGGTTAACAGCTGATTTCTCAGCAGAAACTCTACAAGACAGAAGAGAGTGGCATGATATACTTAAAGTGATGAAAGGGAAAAACCTACAACCAAGATTACGCTACCCGGAAAGGATCTCATTCAGATTCGATGGAGAAATCAAAAACGTTACAGACAAGCAAAAGCTAAGAGAATTCATCACCACCAAACCAGCTCTACAACAAAAGCTAAAGGAACTTCTCTAAATGGGAAACACAAGAGAAGAAAAGGACCTACAAAAACAAACTGAAAACAATTAAGAAAATGGTAATAGGAACATACATATCGATATTACCTTAAATGTGAATGGATTAAATGCTCCAACCAAAAGGCACAGGCTTGCTGAGGGGATACAAAAAGAAGACACATATATATGCTGTCTATAAGAAACCCACTTCAGACCTAGGGACATATACAGACTGAAAGTGAGGGGGTCAGACCTAGGGACATATACAGACTGAAATTGAGAGGAATGGAAAAAGATATTCCATGCTAATGGAAATCAAAAGAAAGCTGGAGTAGCAATACTCATATCACATAAAATAGACTTTAAAATAAAGAATGTTACCAGAGACAAGGAAGGACACTACATAATGATCAAGGAATAAATCCAAGAAGAAGATATAACAATTATAAATATATATGTACCCAACACAGGAGCACCTCAATACATAAGGCAACTGCTAACAGCTATAAAAGAGTAAATCTACATTAACACAATAATAGTAGGGGACTTTAACACCTCACTTACACCAATGGACAGATCATCCAGACAGAAAGTTAATAAAGAAACACAAGTTGCAAATGACACAACAGACCAGATAGATTTAATTGATATTTATAGGTTATTTCATCCAAAAACAGCAGATTACACTTTCTTCTCAAGTGCACATGGAACATTCTCCAGGATATATCACATTTAGGGTCACAAATCAAACCTCAAGAATTTTAAGAAAATTGAAATCATATCAATCATCTTTTCTGACCATAACACGATGAGATTAGAAATCAATTAAAGGGAAAAAAACATAAACAAACATATGGAGGCTAAACAATACATTACTAAATAACCAAGACTTCGCTGAAGAAATCAAAGAGGAAGTCAAAAAATACCTAGAGACAAATGACAATGAAAACACAATGATCCAAAACCTATGGGATGCAGCGAAAGCAGTTCTAACAGGGATGTTTATAGCTATACAAGCTTACCTCAAGAAACATGAAAAATCTCAAATAAACAATCTAACCTTACACCTAAAGGAACTAGAGAAAGAAGAAAAAACAAAACCCAAAGTTAGCAGAAAGAAAGAAATCATAGTCTGCCTGCCGATGCAGGGGACACGGGTTTGTGCTCTGGTCTGGGAAGATCCCACATGCCGCGGAGCGGCTGGGCCCGTGAGCCATGGCTGCTAAGCCTGCGCGTCCGGAGCCTGTGCTCCGCAACGGGAGAGGCCACAACAGTGAGAGGTCCAATCCACGTACCTCAAAAAAAAAAAAAAAAATCCTCAACAAGATACTAGCAAACTGAATCCAACAACACATTAAAAGGATCATACACCATGATCAAGTGGGATTTATCCCAGGGATGCAAGGATTCTTCAATATACGCAAATCAATCAATGTCATATACCATGTTAACAAACAGAAGAATAAAAACCATATGATCATCTCAATAGCTGCAGAAAAAGCTTCTGACAAAATTCAACACCCATTTATGATAAAAACTCTCCAGAAAGTGGGCATAGAGGGAACCTACCCCAACATAATAAAGGCCATATATGACAAACCCACAGCAAACACCATTCTCAAGTGTGAAAAATTGAAAGCATTTCCTCTGAGATCCGGAACAAGACAAGGATGTCCACTCTCATCACTGTTATTCAACATAGTTTTGAAAGTCCTAGCCACAGCAATCAGAGAAGAAAAAGAAATAAAAGGCATACAAATTGGAAAAGAATTAAAACTGTCACTGTTTGCAGATGACATGATACTATACATAGAGAATCCTAAAGATGCCACCAGAAAACTACTAGACCTAATCAATGAATTTGGTAAAGTTGCAGGATACAAAATTCATGCACAGAAATCACTTGCATTCCTATACACTAATGATGAAAAATCTGAAAGAGAAATTAAGGAAACATTCCCATTTACCACTGTAACAAAAAGAATAAAATACCTAGGAATAAACCTACGTAAGGAGACAAAACACCTGTATGCAGAAAACTATAAGACACTGATGAAAGAAATTAGATACCAATAGATGGAGAGATATACCATGTTCTTCAATTGCAAGAATCAACATTGTGAAAATGGCTTTACTACCCAAAGCAATATACGGATTCAATGCAATCCCTATCAAGTTACCAATGGCATTTTTTTTTACAGAACTAGAACAAAAAATCTTCAAATTTGTATGGAGACACAAAAGACCCCGAAGAGCCAAAGCAGTCTTGAAGGAAAAAAACAGAGCTGGAGGAATCAGACTCCCTGACTTCAGACTATACTACAAAGCTACAGTAATAAAGACAATATGGTAGTGGCACAAAAACAGAAATGTAGATCAATGGAACAAGATATAAAGCCCAGAGATAAACCCATGCACCTGTGGTCAACTAATCTATGACAAAGGAGGCAAGGATACACAATGGAGAAAAGACAGTCTCTTTAATAAGTGGTGCTGGGAAAACTGGAAAGTTACATGTAAAAGAATGAAATTAGAACACTCCCTAACACCATACACAAAAATAAACTCAAAATGGATTAGAGACCTAAATGTAACACGGACATTATAAAACTCTTAGAGGAAAACATAGGAAGAACACTCTGACATAAATTACAGCAAGATCTTTTTTGATCCACCTCCTAGAGTAATGGAAATAAAAACAAAAATAAACAAACAGGACCTAGTGAAATTTAGAAGCTTTTGCACACAGCAAAGGAAACCATAAACAAGATGAAAAGACAACCCTCTGAATGGGAGACAATAGTTGTAAACGAATCAACGGACAAAGGATTAATCTCTAAAATATATACACAGCTCATGCAGCTCAATATTAAAAATAACAAACAACCCAATCCAACAATGGACAGAAGACCTAAACAGACATTTCTCCAAAGAAGACACACAGATGGCCAAGAAGCACGTGAAAAGCTGCTCAACATCACTAATTGTTAGAGAAATGCAAATCAAAACTACAATGAGGTATCACCTCACACCAGTTAGAATTGGCATCATCAGAAAATCTACAAACAACAAATGCTGGAGAAGGTGTGGAAAAAGGGAACCCTCTTGCACTGTTGGTGGGAATGTAAATTGATACAGCCACTATGGAGAACAGTATGGAGGTGCCTTAAAAAACTAAAAATAGAATTACCATATGACCCAGCAATCCCACTACTATGCATATATCCAGAGAAAACCATAATTCAAAAAGCACATGCACCCCAATGTTCATTGCAGCACTATTTACAATAGCCAGGTCATAGAAGCAACCTAAATGCCCATTGACAGACGAATGGATAAAGAATATGTGGTACATATACACAATGGAATATTACTCAGCCATAAAAAGGAACGAAATTGGGTCATTAGTTGAGACGTGGATGGATCTAGAGAATGTCATACAGAGGGAAGTAAGTCAGAAAGAGAAAAACAAATATCGTATATTAATGCATGTTTGTGGAACCTAGAAAAATGGTACAGATGAACCGGTTTGCAGGGCAGAAATTGAGACACAGATGTAGAAAACAAACGTATGGACACCACGGGGGCACAGCGGCGGCAGTGGGGGTGGTGGTGTGATGATTGGGCGATTGGGATTGACATGTATACACTGATGTGTATAAAATGGATGACTAATAAGAACCTGCTGTATAAAAAAATAAAACTAAATTAAAAAAAATGAGTTATCCTTATAGTAGCTCCCCTCCCCCACCACACAGTCTATCCTCATTATTCATGGACTCCATATTTATGAATTTGCCTGCTTGCTAAAATGCACTGACATGCATAGAGCAAAGAAAAATCTGAATCACCCAATCACTCACCGAGGTCAAACAAAGTGATGCTCTGACTTCCTGTTTCAGCTTTCATACTGTAAACATGCCCTTTTCACAGTCCATTTAGTGCGACATTCTTTGCATTTTTATGTTTTTTATTAATTATTTTGCTGTTTCAACTTGCCCCCAAGTATAGTGTTGAAGTGATGTCTAGGGTTCCTAAGCACAAGAAAGCTATTATGCGCCTTATGGAGAAAATACATGTGTTAGATAAGCTTTGTTCAGGCAGAAGTTACAGCAGTGATGCCATGAGTTCAATGTTAATAAAGCAATAATATATATTAAATGAGGTGTTCTTAAACAGAAACACACTAAAACAAGGTTATGTATGGCTGACTGATGAAAGTGTTTTGAACAGAAGGCTCTCAGGAACCTAACCTTGTAATTCCCCTGGGACCAATGGTTCAGCATTTGCTAATTCACTGTTCCCAGCAAGTTTATAGGACATAACTCTCATTAATAAAAAGAATATAGCTATATATATATATATATATATATGTATGCATATATAGATCTAAACATATATATGCACATAAAGTTTTTAATGTTATGTTACTATTTGTTAAAAAGTAAATTCAATAACTTAATGTTCACCTTCACAAATTCCTGTTTTAAATATCACATCCATAAAAATTTCAAGTTCTGGGAGCAACTCACTTTCATTCATTCAAACATTACTTAGCTAACACCATTTATTCTCTGCTAGGTTTTGCTGAGAGCACAATAATGGAGAGGACATTGATAGTACCTGCTCTTTCGAAATACATATTCTAAGGGAAGACACAGTCCACTCCCCCCAAAAGACAAGTAAGCACATGAATAAAATGACTTGACATGGTAATTTACGTTATGAAAAGAATAAAGAAGGGACTAAGATCAAAAGTGAAAATGGGGAAACTTACTCTAGGTAGTTTAGTTGGAGCAGGTTTCTGTGGGGGGGTAACGTTTAAGACTGAGACTTGAAAGGATAAAGGGAATTAGACACATGACAAGGGGGAGCACATTCCATTCAGCTGGGAGATGTTATGCTGAGATCAGGAAGTGGAAACGTGCTTGGCCTATTCAGAGAACTGGAAGATGACCAGTGTGACAAGAAGACGAGATGGGAACAGAGTGTAAGTGGAGACATGAACAGGTGATAAAGGATGCAGGAACTGTAGCCTCTGGTACAGAATGTGATTTTACTTCATTATTATGGGATGCCACAGGAGGAATTTAAGCAAAGTATTCACATGATTTCATTTACATTGTAAGACCATTTTTGCTGCAGTATAGAATGGACCAGAGAAGAAAAAGCATTAAAGTTAGGAGACCCAGTGAGAAGCCTATTCCAATAATGTGAGTATAGGCTCACAGATCATGATGATCATGATAGATCATGATGGTCTAACAAAGGTGAAGAAAAGAGACTGAAGCCAAGAAATCTATTGGACATAGAAGGACATAGGGATGAACTGGATGTAGGATGAAGAAAAGTGAGTATTCAAGGGTAGCCCAAGATTTCTGGCTTAAGTATAAAATAGGGATAATAATGTTTACTTTACATGGTGTTCTAGGGGTTAAATAAGGTATTCCATACAAAACACTTATTATGATGCTTGACACGTAGTAAGTACTACATGAATATTAGCTATTATTATCAGATACCATTGTAGAAATAGGTGCTATTTTGTGTTTACAACAGTATTTTTCAAGTAGTTAAATGTCTCCCTGGGTATGTTATTATAGAGAATGATGGTGAATTTAAGGTGAAATTAGAATGCTATTTGACCAAGAGGCCCAAGAATATTGAAATCCTGACTTAGTCTAATAATCCTGCCTTCCCGTGAAGTCTCCAAATTAAAATAACATCTAGTTTACATATAGAATTTGGGCTCTCAAACCCAATATAATTTAGACTGGACCATGAAGACAGTCTTTTTACTATACCAAGTAAGCCTGTGCTAGCTTCTAACCAAAGCAGACTTGTTCACTTATCCTGTGACACCTCCCCGTTCAAGTGGAGTTTGTATCTAAGGTTGGGCTGAGTGAATAGGAGCCATCCTCAACCTCTTGGGAAACTATATGCACTTAATGAAGCACAATCATGGTCTTGGACTCCCCTTAGGGGTAGCAAAAGGGCTGGAGTGAGGGGATGCAGGAAGGCAGAATTCCTGAGCTCCCTTTAAAGGATGAGGTATACTATAAATTGACTTAGAAAATTCTTTTTCTCATGGCTCAAGCTAAAATGGACTTATTTCACTCCCTGGCCAAATCAGTATAGATCCTAAAATTACAAGAGAGTAATATGATATACTAATTAAGTTAGCCACAGGAAAGACTCCCTTCCTCAGAGAAGGACATAATGAAGTATGGGGCATGTGAGTTTGGTCCCTTTCGGACGCTATTAAAGCCTGAACCAGCCTAGTGGCTGCAGGCGTGCTCATTCACTCAACAGCATTTATCGAGCTCCTGTTCATTAGGGCCATCACACAACAATCTGATTACTTTTAGTCTTCATGGTTTTCATCATAAAGAAAACTGGATGATATTACTCTTTTCTGGTAAAGGCGGGTGTGTTATTTTTTTTTAATATCAATCAAGTTCAGTTTTGTCAAATACAGCTAAACCTCCTAAAATTTTGAGAGAAGTGTAACAGAAGAGGTAATCTTTCTTTTTTTGTGTTTATCTAATTGCATCAGCACAAAATGCTTATTTGCCACTCAGGGTAAAACTGTTAGATGAATAATTAATTTTTTTGCTGGCTGCATCTGTTTAACATGTCAGTTCTTCCAGTAAAGAGGAAGACACTTTTTACTGAGTGATACACTATTTATCATTTATTCATTAGGTTTCTGAAAATGTGCTTGTGTTTTAAGACTAGTTACACAACAGAAAAAATATTTTTTAAAATACTGAGGATCCCCCCAGAAAAATACTCAAAGGTACACATACATACGTATACACACACATAAATATACATAAGCTTGGAATCCTATCTTGTTACACCAGGGTGGTAGGTAGGCAAAAGAAGAAACTTGCAAACATGCTGAAAACAGCAGTCAGAGAAGTCTGAAGATGCTGGTCTCTCCTATATAGCTTGTTGATTTCAGCAGCTTATGATTGCATAGTATGAACTAATTAAGTCAATACTTACAACACTGGCTAGCCATCAGAAAGGACCAGAGATAGATAACATAATAAGAGTAGAGAAAACAATGCATATGGATGTATATCATAACTACGGCAACTTTCTATTCTAAGAACCGATTAATGCAAAGTCAGAGAGTCCTCTACTATTTTAATGAGTTCAGTTCATATTCATCAGAATTTAAAATACATAGTAATAGTAGTGATTAATTGTTATAGTTATCATAGTGTGAGTGCATAATAAACTGGAATTCACAGGAGATATCATCTGCTATAGCGTAAAATTCAGTAGAACATAGATTGATTTCAGACTCCTCTAGATTACAGACATTCATCATAGCAAACTAATTTGTCACAAGTGACTGAGAGATGCAATCTTCTCATTATTCAATAATTAATATATATATTGATAAAATATATTGTATATGTAAACACAACGTATAATTTAAATAATTGAGCATAATAAAATCGAATCCTTAAAAATCTCATGAAATATAATTGAGTCTTTATTTGTTATTTCCTGAAATATCTGAATTGCTTTAAGGTTATTCTTTCCAACACCAATTATCTATATACAGTACAGCATCAAAAGTTCTGCACTAGTTTTGTGAATATCAGATAAATGGATCTTTTCTGTATTTTGGCAACCCAGTCCCATAACCTAACCTTAAGAATTTTTCTGTTACTCAGCCCTATTGTATGACAATGATATTTTTGATTCCCCTGAAATTTCACAAGTTCATTTACCAGCTGTCTCAGAGTTTAAGAACAGCTTTTTCGTCATGGTAGAACAGCTTATATCTAGTAATTTCACCCACTAAAAAAGGAGAAAACAGAAAAACAACATTGCAAGTTACATTAAAATGTAATCTTTAGACTGTAAAATAACCAGAAATATGATTTCTACCCAATTAAGTAGCAGAGAATACATTCTAATGACTGCATTTACAGAAGATACCAGCAATCGTTGGTAAACAAACTGCATGCAAATTCACCAGGTAACTGAGAACACCAGGATAATGAAGTTCCTTTTAAGTGCACTGAATATAAAAACAAATAAACAAAAACAATAAAAAGTGTGCAGCAATCAAACAAAGCCTGTCTTTTTTGTAATGAACCATATACTAATTACCAAAAAGGTTAATGTTAGTGAAGATAAAACAGAAACCTTCTAACTAAAATCTTCATAGAGTTGAAATCTAGTTAAGTTTTGTTAAAACAATAATTCAATGGAGAACAAGCAGAAATACAAAAGAACAAAATTTTCGACCTCCTGGGAGGAAAATACAGAATGTACTGACAGTGGGTGAGGAGATGATTTACTTGGGTGGGATAAAAAAGCAACAATAATCATTGAGTCAACCAGCCAGCATTCCAGTTGTTGAATTCAACTGCATCTAATTAAAGGAGTAAGGACAATGGGAAAATATTTTGAAATGTGCCATCCATATCCCCTGCTGTAAAAAACTGCTGTGAGATATATATATATATAAAAGGCAAACCTGAGGCATTTGCTTTCATACTGAGGGACATTTTCCTGTCGAAATGTTCTCATTTGATAGCTTCATCCCATAAAATAACTAAACAAAAACAAGCAGCAGGCAAGCTACTCAGCTGGCCATCTAGGTGCTTATTTCAACACTTATGAAGAAATAATGTCAGTGGCATGCCTAATAAAGTGGTCTTCCTTGAGCTGGATGCTTGTCAGTGATGGTGACAATGTATGAGTTGAGTATATCATAAAAACCTTCTTAAATATATAGTTCTTTCAAGCAGTGCACTTATCATTAGATTAGCAATCTGTTGGCTCAATTGTGTATTACTCTCGTGTATAACGTAATTTAGAATATTAGATGTCTTCATGTAGACTTTGCAAAGTGAATGAGTACAACAGAACAGATGGGATGATCTTCCTCTGTCCTCCACCAAAGATAAGATGTAGAGGAAAAAACCATCACTGTGATTGAGTCAGGTCTACTCCTACTACAATAATCTGAAAAAGAGCATCCTGAAAACTCAAATCTCATTTCCCAGTGTTTTTGCTTATCTCCTTTCTTAAAGTGAAAGGGTTTTCATGAAGAAGGTAGGATAGGAGGTCAGACTGGTCTTCATTATTAAGAGATCAAGAAGAGGGTTACAGGGCTGGAGGAGAGGGAAAGATGGCTAGAAGCTTGGTGTTGTAGACCTTTTGGTGTTCTCACTGGTAAAAAGCTCCGAGGCTCCTCTTGTGTACAAGAAGATTGAGAAATGGGGAGAGAGGGGTTTAAAAGTGCTACTGTAGGTTTTAAATTGGATCTTTCTTAATTTCCAGTAAGAAATAAAATGCTTTTAAAATTACCTTTGGGGCTTCCCTGGTGGTGCAGTGGTTGAGAGTCTGCCTGCCAATGCAGGGGACACGGGTTCGTGCCCCGGTCTGGGAGGATCCCACGTGCCGCGGAGCGGCTGGGCCCATGAGCCATGGCTGCTGAGCCTGCGCGTCTGGAGCCTGTGCTCCGCAACGGGAGAGGCTGCAACACTGAGAGGCCCGCGTACTGCATAAAAAGAAAAAAAAAATTACCTTTGGTTGTTGAACTAAGCCTCTTCCAACACAATCCCATCCAGAACTGAGACACCTCAAGGATTCATTAGGGTTACCTATGCCATGGCTCCAACACCTGGAACCTATGATCTAGAGCTACTTCCAAAAATAATAAAAAGTCTATATACCCTTTGATTTGTCCAATGAAGTCATGTAGATAAAACGGTAATGTTTAAAAATCATGACATTACCATGCAAACAGCAGCAAGAAAGAAGTTTCAAATATTCCTCTTTCTTTTAAGGAATGATTCAATGATGTGATTAAGTGAAGAATAAATGGGATTATTTTTTTCTGGTTGTAGTTGTAACTAGTCTTAAAGAAAGCATTAATAAGGCATATAATTCTTTAAATCTCTTGTATCCATTTAATAAAATATGCAAGAACATCTTCCAGATAAAGAGAATTGTGTGTTCCGGTTTATTTTTACCATTGTTTAGGAGTGACCATGAGTGGTTGCTTCATGTTATTGTCTTTAAATTTTAAATTTATTCAGAAACTAAATTCAAATCTATCTTAGAGACACATAGAGATCTTATACATTTTGTACTTTCTCTATGGAAACGTGGCAATCTATTTTTTCACCTTCCTATGGAAATGATCATGAGTTTCAATTTCCTCTAATCAGACTTCTAATTTTATATTCATTTGAAGATTCAAAGTAAAATCCTTAGATATTTGAGATATAGCTGGATCACTCTCATTTTGTGTCTTCTCAAGGGGACCGTGACAATCCAGTTATCTCGCAAAATGAATCATGTGAACGAATCTGTCACTGTTAAAGTACTATCTCCTTGTAACAAAGGAAAAGTGCTTTCTTACATTAAAAAGCATCAATATTTATTCAGGAATTATTTCTACTAAAGAGATTTCAATATTTGGATAGAGGTAAGAATGCAAGCTGCAATGACTTCTGACACCAACTACCAAGAGTTGAGCCAAACTTCACAGGTTAAGGGCACAGTCCTCTACAAGACTGCCCTCCCTTCAGATATCAGCCCCAAGCTCAGGAGTCCCCAGGATACCCTCTGGTTGGCGAAAGATTTGGGTGTTTCCACTACCCCCTCAGTTTCAGTAATTCAATAAAATGACTCATGGAACTCAGCAAAGTGCTATAGTAAGGATTATAGTTTTATCATAGCAAAGGGATATACGTCAGAATCGGTCAAAGAGAAAGTTTCCTTGGGTGAGGTCTGGGAGGATCCCAAACATGACGCTAATTACATTGTCCTCTCCCCATGGGATTGGAACACATTACCCTCCTGGCACATGGATGTATGACAGACAATGTATTACCAACCAAGGAAGTTCACCTGAGCTTCAGTGTCCAGAGTTTTTACTGGGGTTCCATTACGTAGGCATGATTGATTGGATCATTAACCCAAAGGTTGAATTCAATCTTCAACAGCCCTCCCTTGCCTGGAGATTGGGCTGGTGTCATGTGGCTCAAAGCCCCAACCCTCCAACCACATGAATGGTTTTTCTGGCATGACTGGCCCCCATCCTGAATCATCTTGTTAACATAAACTATCTTTGAAACCATTATTATTAACAAAGAAACTCCTATTACTCAGGAATTCTCAAGGGTTTAGAGGTCACCTCCCAGGAACCAGGGACAAAGGCCAGCCATATTCTTTATGACACAAAGCCTAGGAAATCTTATATCTTACTAAATTATTTTACAATCAGTTTTGAACATTTTGGGGGAAGTAGGAACATTTGGGGGAAGTAGTCTTAAACCAAACCCACAAATGGCCCTTGTCTATTGGCCTATATTCAAGTTAGACAAGAAACTGTTTCCAAACATAAATATAAAGTTTCCTATTAAACTCTTACTATAAAATTATTACTTCCTAGGAATGTAATTTCAAATAATGATGAACATGTTATACATTTCACAAGGCAATAATTATACTAATAACTGGATGGTACATCAGAGTAATGATAAGAACCAGGTTTTGCAGTTACTGCTAGATATGGATTCTAAATTCGTATATTGAACCCATATCTGCCATTTGTTTCTGAAATAGGAAACACATTAAGCATGTTTGCAATTATCAAATAAGATAATGTATTCCTTGGACTCTGGGAGGGCTCATGCCAAGGAGGACTTCCCAGAATTTCTGCTACCTGTGTCCTTGTCCCCACAGTGAGCCACAGCCACCCCCCACGTCTGCAGGAGACACCCCAACACTAGCAGACGGCAGAAAGCAGAAGCACTACAATCCAGCAGCCTGTGGAACAAAAAATACATTCATAGAAAGATAGACAAGATGAAAAGACAGGGGGCTATGTACCAGATGAAGGAACAAGATAAACCCCCAGAAAAACAACTAAATGAAGTGTAGATAGGCAACCTTCCAGAACAAGAATTCAAAATAATGATAGTGAAGATGATCCAGGATCTTGGAAAAAGAATGGAGGCAAAGATCGAGAAGATGCAAGAAATGTTTAACAAAGACCTAGAAGAACTAAAGAAAAAACAAACAGAGATGAACAATACAATAACTGAAATGAAAAGTACACTAGAAGGAAACAATAGCAGAATAACTGAGGCAGAAGAATGGATAAGTGACCTGGAAGACAGAATGCTAGAATTCACTGCTATGGAACAGAATAAAGAAAAAAGAATGAAAAGAAATAAAGACAGCCCAAGAAACCTCTGGGACAACATTAAACGTAACAACATTCGCATCATAGGGGTCCCAGAAGGAGAAGAGAGAGAGAGAGAGGACCAGAGAAAATATTTGAAGAGATTATAGTTGAAGACTTCCCTAACATGGGAAAGGAAATAGCCACCAAGTCCAGGAAGCGCAGCAAGTCGCATACAGGAAAACCCCAGGAGAAACATGCTGAGACACATAGTAATCAAATTGGCAAAACTTAAAGACAAAGAAAAATTATTGAAAGCAGCAAGGGAAAAATGACAAATAAAATACAAGGGAACTCCCATAAGGTTAACAGCTGATTTCTCAGCAGAAACTTTACAAGCCAGAAGGGAGTGGCATAATATACTTAAAGTGATGAAAGGGAAGAAACTACAACCAAGATTACTCTACCTAGCAAGGATCTCATTCATTTCGATGGAGAAATCAAAAGCTTTACAGAAAAGCAAAAGCTAAGAGAATTCAGCACCACCAAACCAGCTTTACAACAAATTCTAAAGGAACTTCTCTAATGGGAAACACAAGAGACCAAAAGAGCCTATAAAAAGAAACCCAAAACAATTAAGAAAATGGTCATAGAAACATACATATCGATAACTACCTTAAACGTGAATGGACTAAATGCTCCAACCAAAAGACACAGGCTTGCTGAATGGATACAAAAACAAGACCCATATATATGCTGCCTACAAGAGACCAACTTCAGACCTAGGGACACATACAGACTGAAAGTGAGGGGATGGAAAAAGATATTCCATATATGCTGCCTACAAGAGACCTATGCTGCCTACAAGAGACCAACTTCAGACCTAGGGACACATTCAGACCTAGGGACACATACAGACTGAAAGTGAGGGGATGGAAAAAGATATTCCATGCAAATGGAAATCGCATCAGATAAATTGACTTTAAAATAAAGAATGTTACAAGAGACAAGGAAGGACACTACAAAATGATCAAGGGATCAATCCAAGAAGAAGATATAACAACTATAAATATTTATGCACCCAACACAGGAGCACCAGAGTACATAAGGCAACTGCTAACAGTTATAAAAGAGGAAATCGACAGTAACACAATAATAGTGGGGACTTTAACACCTCACTTACACCAATGGACAGATCATCCAAATTGAAAATAAATAAGGAAACAGAAGATTTAAATGACACAATAGACCAGGTGGATTTAATTGATATTTATAGGACATTCCATCCAAAAACAGCAGATTACACTTTCTTCTTAAGTGCACATGGAACATTCTCCAGGATAGATCACATCTTGGGTCACAAATCAAGCCTCAGGAAATTTACAAAAATTGAAATCATACCTAGCATCTTTTCTGACCAAAATTCTATGAGATTAGAAATCAATTACAGGGAAAAAAACATAAAAAACACAAACACATGGAGGCTAAACAATATGTGACTAAATAACCAAGAGATCACTGAACAAATCAAAGAGGAAATAAAAAAATACCTAGAGACAAATGACAATAAAAACACGATGATCCAAAACCTACAGGATGTAGCAAAAGTAGTTCTAAGAGGGAAGTTTAGAGCTATATAAGCCTACTTCAAGAAACAAGAAGAGCCTGAAATAAACAATCTAACCCTATACCTAAAGGAACTAGAGAAAGAAGAAAAAACAAAACCCAATGTTAGCAGAAGGAAAGAAATCATAAAGATCAGAGGAGAAACAAATGAAATAGAAACAAAGAAAACAATAGCAAAGATCAATAAAACTAAAAGCTGGTTCTTTGAGAAGATAAAAATACCTGATAAACCATTAGCCAGACTCATCAAGAAGAGGGAGAGGACTCAAATCAATAAAATTAGAAATGAAAAAGGAGAAGTTAAAACAGACACTGCAGAAATACAAAGCATCCTAGGGTACTACTACAAGCAACTCTATGCCAATAAAATGGACAACCTGGAAGAAATGGACGAATTCTTAGAGAGGTATAACCTTCCAAGACTGAACCAGGAAGAAATAGAAAATATGAACAGATCAATCACAAGTGATGAAATTGAAACTGTGATTAAAAATCTTCCAAGAAACAAATGTCCAGGACCAGATGACTTCACAGGTGAACTCTATCAAACATTTACAGAAGAGCTAACACCCATCCTTCTCAGACTCTTCCAAAAAATTGCAGAGGAAGGAACACTCCCAAACTCATTCTATGAAGCCACCATCACCCTGATACCAAAACCAGACAAGGATACTACAAAAAAAGAAAATTACAGAGCAATATCACTGATGACTATAGATGCAGAAATCCTCAACAAAATACTTGCAAACAGAATCCAACAACACATTAAAAGGATCATACACCATGATCAAGTGGGATTTATCCCAGGGATGCAAGGATTCTTCAATATACGCAAATCAATCAATGTGATACACCATATTAACAAATTGAAGAATAAAAACCATATGATCATCTCAATAGAGGCAGAAAACGCGTTTGACAAAATTCAATACCCATTTATGATAAAAATTCTCCAGAAAGTGGGCATAGAGGGAACCTACCCCAACATAATAAAGGCCATATATGACAAACCCACAGCAAACATCATTCTCAATGGTGAAAAACTGAAAGCATTTCCTCTAAGATCAGGAAAAAGACAAGGATGCCCACTCTCACCACTATTATTCAACATAGTTTTGGAAGTTTTAGTGATAGCCATCAGAGAAGAAAAAGAAATAAAATGAATACAAATCGGAAAAGAAGAAGTAAAATTGTCAGTTTGCAGATGACATGATACTATACATAGAGAATCCTAAAGATGTCACCAGAAAACTACTAGATCTAATCAATGAATTTGGTAAAGTTGCAGGATACAAAATTCATGCACAGATATCACTTGCATTCCTATACACTAACGATGAAAAATCTGAAAGAGAAATTAAGGAAACACTCCCATTTCCCATGCAACAAAAAGAATAAAATACCTAGGAATAAACTTACCTAGGGAGACAAAAGACCTGTATGCAGAAAACTATAAGACACTGATGAAAGAAATTAAAGATGGTACCAACAGATGGACAGATATAACATGTTCTTGGATTGGAAGAATCAATACTGTGAAAATGACTATACTAACCAAAGCAATCTACAGATTCAATGCAATCCCTATCAAATTTCAATAGCATTTTTTTATGGAACCAGAACAAAAAATCTTAAAATTTGTACAGAGACAAAAAAGACCCCGAATAGCCAAAACTGTCTTGAGGGAAAAAAACAGAGCTGGAGGAATGAGACTTTCTGACTTCAGACTATACTACAAAGCTACAGTAATCAAGACAATATGTTACTGGCACAAAAACAGAGACAAAGATCAATGGAACAAGACAGAAAGCCCAGAGATAAACCCATGCACCTATGGTCAACTAATCTATGACAAAGGAGGCAAGGATATACAATGGAGAAAAGACAGTCTCTTCAATAAGTGGTGCTGGGAAAACTGGACAGCTACATGTAAAAGGATGAAATTAGAACACTCCCTAACACCATACACAAAAATAAACTGAAAATGGATTAGAGACCTAAATGTAAGACCCGACAGTGTAAAACTGTTAGAGGGAAACATAGGAAAAACAGTCTTTGACATATATCACAGCAAGGTCTTTTTTGATCCACCTCCTAGAGTAATGGAAATAAAAACAGAAATAAACAAATGGAACCTAAAGAAACTTAAAAGCTTTTGAACAGCAAAGGAAACCATAAACATGACGAAAAGACAACCCTCAGAATGGGAGAAAATATTTGCAAACGAATCAATGGACAAAGGATTAATCTCCAAAATATATAAACAGCTCATGCAGCTCAATATTAAAAAACAAAAAACCCAATCCACAAATGGGCAGAAGACCTAAATAGACATTTCTCCAAAGAAGACAAGCAGATGGCCAAGAAGCACATGAAAAGCTGCTCAACATTACTAATTATTAGATGAATGCAAATCAAAACTACAATGAGGTATCACCTCACACCAGTTAGAATGGGCATCATTAGAAAATCTACTAAAAACAACTGCTGGAGAGGGTGTGGAGAAAAGGGAACTTTCTTGCAGTGTTGGTGGGAATGTAAATTGATACAGCCTCTATGGAGAACAGTATGGAGGTGCCTTAAAAAACTAAAAATAGAATTACCATATGATCCAGCAATCCCACTACTGGGCATACACCCAGAGAAAACCATAATTCATAAAGACACATGCACCCCAATGTTCACTGCAGCCCTATTTACAATAGCCAGGTCATGGAAGCAACCTAAATGTCCATCGACAGATGAATGGATAAAGAAGATGTGGTACATATATACAATGGAATATTACTCAGCCATAAAAAGGAACGAAATTGGGTCATTTGTTGAGACATGGATGGATCTAGAGACTGTCATACAGAGTGAAGTAAGTCAGAAAGAGAAAAACAAATATCGTATATTAACGTATGTATGTGGAACCTAGAAAAATGGTACAGATAAACCGGTCTGCAGGGCAGAAGTTGAGACACAGATATAGAGAACAAACGTATGGACACCAAGGTTGGGAAAGCGGCGGGGGTTGGTGGTGTGATGAATTGGGCGATTGGGATTGACTTGTATACACTGATGTGTATAAAATTGATGACTAATACGAACCTGCTGTATAAAAAAATAAATAAAATGAAATTCAAATATTAAAAAAAGATAATGTATTCCTTGAATATATTAAACGTACAGTAAATGGATTCTATTATTATTATTACTATATATATATGTGAGGTGAAATATATAGAGATTTTGTGGTCTATTTTTATATATATATATATAAAATAAATGACAACACAAAGACAAGAACGTTCCTTGGAAAAAGAGAACTAAATATCTTGTTGATCCATGAAACTTTTATATATTGACATTCAAGTATAAATCATAAAAGCCCATTGGAACTACTGATGTGTCAGAATGTGTGAAAATAATAAAACCCACATGTAGGGGACTTCCCTGGTGGTGTACTTGTTAAGAGTCCTCCTGCCAACGCAGGGGACACGGGTTCAATCCCTGGCCCGGGAGGATCCCACATGTCGCGGAGCAACAAAGCCCGTGCGCCACTACTACCAAGCCTGCGCTCTAGAGCCCGTGCTCCACCACAAAGAGAAGCCACCACAATGGGAATCCCGCGCACAGCAACGAAGAGTAGCCCCCGCTCGCCACAACTAGAGAAAGCCTGCACACAGCAACAAAGACCCAATGCAGCCAAAAAATAAAAATAAATAAAATTTTAAAAACCCCACGAGTTTTTGAAGCTCCTTAAATTTCTTACAACTCTCCTCTTGTCCACCCCTTAATCTTTTCTAATATGTCAAAACACTGGCAATTCAGCCGTTAACACAAGAAATATCAGTCACTTCTCTCAAGAAACTTACATTAGAGTGGGGGAATAATTAACAAAATAAAAAATAAAATATAGAGAGTTTTAGAAGATCAATCTATGAAAAAAATAATCTAGAAAGATGAAGATAAAGAGGTGAGGCTTGCAAATTTAAATAGGATTCCCAGGGAAACTGCAACCTGAGGGTGGTGAAAAAGAGAAGAAAATTCCAGGCAGAAGGAACAGCAACTGCAGTGGCTCTGAGGCAGAAGTCTGCCTTCTTTCTTCAAAAAGCGGCTAATAAGGTCAGCGTTGCCTAAGTGGAGTGAGCAATGGGAAAGGAGTAGGAAATGCAGTCAGATAGGTAATGTGGGGGGATAGGAGCCAAGTAGATCATTGAAGGTTTGGTTCTTATCTTGGAGAGCCATTGAAGGGTTCTGAGCAGAGTGACATGTTTTAAAAGGATTCTGTCTGCTGTGTTCAGAACAAAATGAAAGGGAGAAGGTGAAGAAATAAGAAAACTATTTAGGATGCTATTGACAATATGCCAGGTGAGAGATGAGAGTGGTTTGGATCATGGTGGTATTGGCAGGGGAGGGGGTGTGAAAGCGTTTAGTTTCTGGGTATATTTTGAAGGTAAAATCAACAGGGTTTGATGGCAGATTGTGAAGCTTGTAAGAAAAAGAATAACCAAGGATGACACCGAGATATTTAGCCTAAGGAAGAGGAAGCATGGAACTGCCATTAACTAAGATGGAAAGACAGAGAGAAGCAGACTTTGGGGGAAGGGAAGGTAAAGAGCCAGAATTCTAATCTACGTTTGTCTGATTCCAAAGCTTGTACTCTTAACTACAACAAGTCAGTATACCAGCTTTCATTTACTGGACACCTGTAATGTTGAGAGGGCTATGGTTTACATATTTTGCCTTATTAAATTCTTTCAAGAAGCCTATGATGATGAAAATAACAATAGGAAAAACATATAATGCTTACTATGTGTCCTTAACAGTTATATACCTCCCTGCCCCCTGCACACATACTCATGTAACCCTCACAGTAGTCATAGGGGTAGATAACTCCCAAGTCCATTCTTTTATCATCAGGGAGGGATGTAGAACTGAAGGTGGAGGGTCAAAGGGCTTGTCACCTAGAGATCGCACTAATGTTTGTTCCTTACATAGTCCTTTGGCCAATGGATTATAGAGAATAGCACCTTTCAACTTTTCCTAGGAGAGGGGCCAGGAGTAACAACAGAATCAGTGGCAACGGCCTGCTATTTCTGGGAACTCTGCTTACGGACTCTAAAGTAATCTAAATGTATGTGGATGTGTGTGTGTGTGGTGTGTGTGTGTGGATGTGTGTGTGTGTGTGTGTGTGTGTGTGTGTACACGTTTAGTTTTACTGTATTAGTTTCCTAGGGCTGCCATAACAAGGTACCACAGACTGGGTAGCTTAAAAAACAGACATTTATTTTCTCACAATTCTGGAGACTAGAACTCCAAGATCAGTCGGCAGGGTTGGTTTCCTCTGAGGCCTCTCTGATTTGCTAGTAGATGGCCACCTTCTCCCTATGTCTTCATGTGGTCATCCATCTGTGGGTGTCTATGTTTTAATCTCCTCATTTTATAAGGACACTTGGCAAATTGGATTAGGGCCCACTTTAATGACCTCATTACGACTTAATTTCCTCCTTAAAGACCCTCCCTTCAAATACAGTCACATTCTGAGATGCTGGGGGTTAGGACTGCAATACATGAATTCGGGGCTTGGGTGGGGGGAGGACACAATTCAGCCCATAACTGTTACCTAACATTTGTTACTTAAAATCTTCTTGATGCAGTAGTTAGCAAATCTCTTTCCCACTGAACCTTAAAAGTAGATTCTAAATGTCTGTCAATGGATGAGGGATATACAGAGGCAGCAGTGTGATGGCCCCTGGGTCTCTTTTACTCTAATGGCCTTTTCTCCTCCACCTGCACTCTATGTCTCAGACATGGGAAGAGAGACAGCAGGTAGTGACAGCACCTGGCTCACTCTTGGGTATTGCAATAGCATGCACAGTGAGGAAAGTTTAGTCAGAAGATAACCGATTAGTCAGTTCTGTCAGTAATTCAGGAAAACTTGTACCACCTACCCTCTGCTACATGATGGAAGAGAAAAATAAATGCTTTTCAAACTCTTAAATTTTTGAAGCTGAGACTAAGCTGACAGACACATATCAATGTTGAGCTTCTATGGCTTTAAGTCAGTTTCATAAGATTTTTTTAAAGTTGAATTGGACACTTCAATTTTCCTATTTTCCTTCAATAGGAAAGATATGTAGAATTGTTCAGAATGTCTACTGATGGAAAGATACTGGAGATTTTTATTAAAAATCTACATGTAAATGTATTCCCTCAAGATTGTAAAGTATTCTCTCTTCTGAAGTACAAAACTGATTAAACTCACCTAGAAATAATCTAGATTCTTTCCATAAATGAAATGAGTACAATTTTAGCTAAAGGGGAAATAGACATTGTCTATTTTCCAGGAATTCTATAAAAACAGTAGACTGACAAAAGTTCACTAAAACAATAATGTGAAATAGACTTGCAAGCTGCTTTCAGAAATGCATTAATATTCAATAGTTACTGGTGACTATAACCCTGGAGATGAACCTATTGGGTCAACCTTACAACTCACTGGAAGAAGTGAATAACGTAGGGAGATGGATTTGCCACACGCTTGAAAGTAGGACGGCAGGGCAGAAGCATCATCAAATTGTAAGGTCCTTAAATTCAAATCTGAACAAAAGATAATGTGGGAAGAGACAGAACTCCAGTATCCAATTCTGTATTCACAACCTAAGGTTTAATGGGTTAAATATGGCTTCTGTTTACAAAGCTTTTAGTTGATTTCTACTGGGGACTTGGTCCTGATGACCCACTTCCCCAGGCCTCCAAAGAAGGCCTTAAAGACTGGGTCACTTCTAACTCCCACCTCATTACACAGACCTAGAAGAAATGTAGATCCTGAGTTTAGAATGAGAAACAAGCTGAAGGTATTTGGGAAGAGTTAAACCTTTTGAAGTTTTTGGTAATGGAATTAAATGCTTGTTTGAATTAGAAATGGCAAATTTCAAGTTGCAGGATTTATTAGACTGTCTCCTCCACGATAAGAACAATTGCAATATCTACTTATATTTTCAAAAAGCTTTATAACTTATGAAGCTTTTTATATTTGTTATTTCATTTAATAAATTTTTTACAATGTAGAGAAAAGTCCAGGATTCAGCTTCCAAAGGCCTTTGTTTGTGTGTCTGAGCCTTGATTTCCTCACCTATGCTGAAGATAATCACATGAACTCTACTTAACTCAAGGGACAATTATGAATGTCAAAGGATATAGTATTATATGAAAACAATTCCAATTCCATTGTTAGGTTTTATTTTTTATTTATTTTTATTTGTTTTGCGGTATGCGGGCCTCTCACTGTTGTGGCCTCTCCCGTTGCGGAGCACAGGCTCCGGACACGCAGGCTCAGCGGCCATGGCTCATGGGCCCAGCCGCTCAGTGGCATGTGGGATCTTCCCGGACCGGGGCACGAACCCGCGTCCCCTGCATCGGCAGGCGGACTCTCAACCACTGCGCCACCAGGGAAGCCCTAGGTTTTATTTTTATAACAGATTTTATTAAACCACGACCTATTAATTAATCATGTATAATTTTTTCTGGTGAATGATGACGAGAATGGCTCCACTGTCCTGACAATGGAGCTGCCAAAATCTTTAAAACAAGACTTAATTATTATATAAAGTGAGGGAATTGAGTTCTTATGGTCATTATACCTATGAAGATTGAGAATTTAAGTTAGTTAATGATCACCTTGGATACATCTAGCAGCTAGTAATGGAAAAAGATTAAAAAATTGCCAGTGAGAGGGCTTCCCTGGTGGCATAGTGGTTGAGAGTCCGCCTGCCAATGCAGGGGACACGGGTTTGTGCCCTGGTCTGGGAGGATCCCACATGCTGCAGAGCGGCTAGGCCCATGAGCCATGGCCGCTGAGCCTACGTGTCCGGAGCCTGTGCTCCGCAACAGGAGAGGCCACAACAGTGAGAGGCCCGCGTACAGCAAAAAAAAAAAAAAAATTGCCAGTGAGAAAGGTAGTTATTTCTTCCTTTAGGATGTGAAAATAACAATTTCCACTTATTGAGCACCTACTTGGTGCCAAGCACTGTTCTAGGTGCTTTGTATATTTCATTTTCATCCTTACATGAGGATGTGTTTACTTTTATTCTGTGTGTGTGTGTGTGTGTGTGTGTGTGTGTGTGTGTGTGTGTGTGTGGTGAGGGAGAAGCTGAGAGAGGTTAAGCAACTTGCAATTTACCAAAGGTTTCCTCAACCAGGAAGTAATGGAGCTGAGATCTGAGTCCAGATCTGTTCAGCTCTAAAGTCCCTTGTTCTTTCTAATCAAGATTTTACCACATAAATATTGACAATTACCATGTGTTCTTGTATCTGAATGCATGGAGGTCTAGTAGGGCTAAGACGAAGATGTACATGTTTCTACGCATGTGAGAATTAGCACAGATACTCTGCAAAAGGCTGCGATTACATTTGACTTTGTCTCAGCTTCCCCTCTCATGTTCCTAAGGGCATCCTCATACTAATGCCACAAGAAGGGGATAAAAGAGATTATTCACCAAAACACTTCATGGAGAGGCCATTGTTTGTGTTAGAAAGAAATACTTTGAGGAGTCATTAGAGGAGGAAGTTCCAAGGGTCAGGAACTGCAGCAAGCAACAGTTGTTAATGCCCTATGCATAAGTCAAAGAGAGGAACTTTTGTTGTTCCTAAGAAGGAGAAAGAAAAACTGAAAGGAAGATGGAAAGTCAGCTAACAAGCTTGGGTCCTGAGCAATGAAAGGGCCAGAGAATGAAGCTCTTAATACAGGGAAGCCAAAAAGAGTCACAGGAGAGAACAAACACATGTTAGGGGTTCTCCAATTGGTCGGTTGAGGAGTATAATGTAAACACTTTATTCCACTTCCTTCAGGAAAATTTACTATAAAACTTAATACGATATTGGGGAAATGCGATGGTCCAAATTTTTGTGCCCCCCCCCCAATTTATATGTTGAAATTTTAATGCCTAATGTGATGGTTTTAGGAGGTGGGCCTTTGGAAAGTGCTTACTTAGGTCATGAAGGTGAAGCCCTCATGAATGGGAATCATGGTCTTATAAAAGAGACCCTGCAGAACTCCCTAGCCCCCTCCAACCATGTGAGGACACAGCAAGAAGGTGCTGGCTATGAACCAGGAAGAGGGCCCTCACCAAAACATGGCCAGGCTGGCACCTTGATCTTGAACTTCTCAGCCTCCAGACTGTGAGAAATACATTTCTGCTGTTTATAAGCTACCCAGTCTGTGGTATTTTGTTACAGCAGCTCAAATGGACTGCCATAGGTTTGTAGATTAATTTGGAGGAGACTAGAAGTGTTGAATTCTCAGTTAGGGTCAACATAGGATAAAACAGCACATGTGCACAGAGAAGGTGGAGGATAGGGGACACCAACATCTGCATTATGTAGTCCTCTGCTTGTGGCATCCCTTCCCCACCACTATCATTTCTACCCTCCCTCAAAGTGAACCACCTTGTGAAATATTATTGCCCCCTTCCCATCAAACTTGTTCTCTGAGTGCACTTAAACTAGGCAAACATTCCGATGTCCTTAATAAAAATAATTCTGAGAATTTTAGCATTGTGTGGAACCTCAGAGCTAATATAATCCTGCTCCTTGGAGTTTAATTCCCCCCTTGGTGGAATATTCTTGAAAGTATTTGGTACATAGCAAGCATTCAACAAGTGTTTGTTAATGCGCCAGACTGTACTACTATTCACCAATATTTACTTCCCCTTCTCATCCTGGGGGAAGATTATAGCACCTCCCCCATTAAAATCTGGACTAGTCCCTGGACTTGCCTTGGTCAATGAGTGGGATGAAAGTGACATTTGCCACTTAGAGGACAATCACCCTAAGGAACCAGAGCCCATGGGTTTCCATATGTCTCAGATGACAAGGTGAAAGTGCTATAGGTTTTGAAAGATGGACATGGATTGCTTATTGATGGTCCAAGGTTAGAGAGGGCAGCATTAGGGTCCAGAGAGGAAATTACTAAAAGTAAAATAAGCTAACTTATTCCAGTTTTTCTCATTGCCTAGAGAGAGTTTTAATGAATAACTAGAGGAAGAAGGAGAAGAGAGGAAAATTTTATGCCTTTGAAAAATTTAGGAAAATGGAGCTCCCTGACAGAAAAACAAAGAGCCAAGTCACCTGAGTGTCTCCAGGTCATCAGAAGGAACTCAGAAAGCAGGACTGCTTCTACCTCAATTCCTACTCTTTTCAGCCCCATAAGAGCAAACTTTTTAAAAACATATTTAAATATTATTAAAATATTAGAACAAAGCATTAATAAGGAGGGTAGACTTTCCATTTTTAAATTGTGAAATAAAAATGGCAATTTTTACTTTTCCTCTTGGAAATCAGACAAAAGCAACAAGAAGAAAAATGAAAACTTTATCTTCACTGAAAAGTTGGAGAGGTCATTAATTCCAAATCACACTATATGAGGGAGGTCAAATAGGATTGTGGGAAGATGCTGAGAGAAGATGACCACATTGCAGGTCTCAGAAAAATATGGCAAAGCACAATTTCCCACAGTATTCCAAGACAATAGTATAACAAGGATGTGTGTGTGCATTGGCATTAGGAGTCATGGACCTAGTTTATCAAGAAAGACTTAGAAGTGAGGTGAGATGTAGGAAGTGAGGAATCATGCAGACAAACTATATTTATAAGAAACTCACTGAGATCAGGTGAAAAGGAAATATTCTGCATTGTTAGCAGTCCTGCACGTCATATCTTAGTTGCCTCAGGAAAAGAAAAGACTAAAAGAACCCAATCACACACCAAACACTGTGTCACAGGTCCCTTCCCCACACACTCCTTAATAATACTCCTGAAAATAACTTCTGAAAATAATACTCCTGAAAATAACTACTCCTGAAAATAACTTCTCATTCAAGGGTAGACTAGAATCTATATAAATACCCTGTGAGGAAAGAAAATGAGTGAACAACAGAGAAAAATGACAGAAGAAGGAAACTTTTTAGAATAATGTTGCCATAGGTTAAATGAGTAACCAAGCATATAGTCAAGAAAAAGAAAACCTAAATAAAGCAATTGCTTCCATAAATCAAGGACACAAGGCAGAGTTCACCTGCATTGTAGAAGGATAAGACAAGACAACAAAAGAAATGAAAATAAACTTAGCTACAGATTCTTGAGTGTTACATGAAATAAAATTTCATGTAACAACACCTCTGAGAAACAAAAGACTTGCACAAACAGAAAACATGCTACTGATTCAGGTAGGAAGATTCAACATCTTTGTGGGTTAATCTATAAATTTAATACAAGTTAACTCATGTCAATAAGATATGTTTTGGAGCTATGCAAGCAAAACTTAAAATTAAAATAAAAACAGAAATATTCAAGAATAACCAGGAGTCTTCTGAAACAGAAAAGTAATAAGCTGAAGAAAGGGAGAACTAGCCCTACAAAATTCTGAAACATAAAGTGAAACATTAAAAGAGTTTGGAACTACTATATGAATAGTCAAACAGATCAATGGAACAAAAGAAATTCCAAAATAGGCCAAAATGCATTTGAAAAATTAATATATGACAAAGGAGACATTTCAAATTAATGGATTAAAGGTTAATTAGTCAATAAGTGATGCTGGAATAATGGCTAGTCATTTTGAAAACAATTAATTTAGGTCCCTACCTCAGAACTTACACCAAAATAGATTCTTGATGGATCAAAGATTTAAATTTTTAAAAAGTCTAAAGGAAATATACAAAGTATCTCAATAAAATCAGACTGGGAGGGCTTCCCTGGTGGCGCAGTGGTTGAGGGTCCACCTGCCGACGCAGGGGACACGGGTTCGTGCCCCGGTCCGGGAAGATCCCACATGCCGCGAAGTGGCTGGGCCCGTGAGCCATGGCCGCTGAGCCTGCGCGTCTGGAGTCTGTGCTCCGCAGAGGGAGAGGCCACGACAGTGAGAGGCCCACGTACCGCAAAAAAAAAAAAAAAAAAAAAAAGATAAAAAAAATCAGACTGGGAAAACTCTTTCTAATTATGACACAAAACACAGATGCCATAAAACTGATAAATTAGGTTCAACAGAAGTTGTAAGTTTTTGCATTGTCTAAAAGCACTGTAAATGAAGTCAAAAGACAAAAAATAAATTAGGAAAAGTATTTATAATTTATATTGCAGATAGGAGATAATTTCTTAATCTACTATCAACATGTTATAAAATAACAATAAGATGAACAACAAAATAGAAAAATAGGTTTGTGTGTCAGGGGTTCTCAGACTTGATGATTCACTAGAAGGACTTGACTAAGAAAAGCTGTTATAGTCATGATTACTGTTTATTACAGTGAAAGAATACAGATTAAAATCAGCAAAAAAAAGGCACACAGGGGAAATCCCGGAGAAACCAAGTACAATCTTCCAGGTGTCCTCTCCCAATGGAGTCACATGGACACACATAATTCTTTCAGCAATGATGTGTGACAACACATGCAAAGTGTTATCAAGCAGCGAAGCTCACCTAAGTCTTGGTCTCCAGGACTTTTACTGGGAGTCAGCTATGTAGGCAGGTCATATCTGTGCCACTGACCTCAGCTACTCAGACCCTATGTACCCCAGAGCAAAACAGATGTCCTTCGTAAATCACAGTTAGCATAAAGTATCTGATCAAATTGGTGGCCCAAGGTATCAGGTGTATAAAAGCACCCTTACAGGCAGAATATTCCAAGAACTCAGAGTTCACCTCCCAAGAGCCAGCCAGGGTTTGGGCCCGAGACAGAGCTTTGTTGGGAATGTGAAGGTGTTGAGCCACCCAAGCCAACTGAGTTAACCCTTTACTTGTTATTGGGAATGAAAAATGGTACAGGCACTTTGGAAGGAGCTTGGCAGTTGCAGAAATGTTAAACATATAATTGCCATGCAACCCAAGAATTCCACTCCTTCACATCTACTCAAGAGAAATGAAAACATACGTGTGACTTGTGTGTGACCATTCACAGCAACATTATTCATAATGGCCAAAAAGTGGAAAAAACCAAATGGACATTAACTGATTAATGAATAAACCACAGGTAATATACCCCTACAATGGAACACTGCTCAGCAATAAAAAGAAATAAAGTACTGTTATATGCTACAACATGTATGACTCTTAAAAGCATTAGGCTAAGTGAAAGAAGACAGTAACGTAAGACCAAATATTACAAGATTGCATTTATATGAAATGTCCAGAAAAGGCCAATCTATAGAGACAGAAAGTAGATTAGTGGTTTCTTGGGGCGGGGTGGGAACAGGGAATGATTGCAAATGGTCACCAGGGATATTTTCAGAGTAATGTAAATGTTGTAAAAATTGGACTGCAGCAATGGTTCCATGACTGTAAACTTACTACCAATTATCAAATGTTCACTTAAATGTAATTAACTGTATAGTATGTAAATTATGCCTCAATAAAGCTGCTAATTTTTTTTAACGGTGCTGCACAGCACTCTGAAATGCTACCACTTGTGGAAAAGAGCATGGTACCTCTGGAAGCACATTCAAGAACCTGGCAACAGTGGCTGCCTCTTGAGGGACAGAGGGGCACAAGAGGCCGGGATGGGAAGAAGAGATGCTCTATAATGTATAGCTTCGTACTCCTGGGATTTATACCATGTGTGTGCAATCACTTTTCAAAAAATAATAACCTAAAATCTTTCGCATCTCTTGGTGACTAGGAGATACTTGACTGCCATTGATAGTAAGGAAGTCATCAGTAGTAATGGGATTATTGGAGAGGATAGTCTGAGAGGTAAATGCTGCATTGACTATTTTCAGAAACGATCATTTTTATATCGTAGAGTAATATCTGAGTGGCAATATCCCAGAATCAAGGGACTTGCAGTGTATGCAGAGCCTGAGATAAAGTTACCTGCATTCTTCATTACAGTGGGAGAGATAACAGCTGAGGCTTTCATTTTTTTGATGCAGGAGTGATCATTCAGAAGGTTTTGGGAGAGAAATATATCACACTCTATATTTTAGTCATTTTGCCACTATCCTTGTTTTCTATTAGATACCATAAATGCAGCAATTCAAGAGAAAACTGTTGGAAAACACGTTCAACTCACCTTCTGCAGCTTTTTATCTCTTCAAATTCTCGAATTCACTGTGCTCTTTTGGAAGCTAAGTGGATTTTTTTCATATGCATGGCTTTCCACACAACTGAAACTGCTAAATAATTATTAAGGTTCTGCTCCACTTAGAAAACCTGTACTAATTAGTTGTAATAGGTTAAATCCCATTACGATCAATTCCCTAATAATGATTATCTCTGTAATTTCAAAGATTTTCAAGTCCTAATCCCTTGCTCACTTATTATTATACCTGATGTTGAACACAATGATATTGCAAGCAAATGGAAGTATTTGAGCATCTTCGTAATGAAATTTCAAGATGCTTGATGAGAAAGCATCCTATAAATTACTAATACTTGGAAATTTTTAAGAATATGTCATTTAGAAATGAATCTGTGTGCTTAATGTGACTGTCTGCTTTTTATTACTCAGAATCTGTGAATCAAAGCAGGATGCTATGATCTCTTTTCTTTTGTGACTAGTACCTTTCTAAATTCTTAATCTTCCATTATGACTAACTGCCCTCAATGGTCTGGAGATGAATATGATATCATAGTCTGAGAATATGTTAAATGATGCTTTCTAAATGAAATGCTTCATTTAACCTTGGAGACCTCCTTAAAATTTTATCTCCCATATGATAATTTTAGTTAACACTAAGGATAAAAGGGTAAGGAGACAGATAATGTATGCACAGGTAACTATGGGGAAGGAATATGAGCATAGCTAGGGTTAGCCCCTAGAAACTGCGATGTATGGTGAGTTAGTTAAGAGTATGGGCTCCAAGTTAGACAACCCAAGTTCAAATTCCAGTTTGGCCACTAACTTGTTTGTGTAATTAGATTGAGCAGATTACCGGAATCCTTTTAAAATTCATTTTCTTATATGTGAAATGGGGATAATACTAGTGTCTACTGCAAAGAGTTGTTAAGAGCATTACATAAGACCATCTATATGAAGTGTGTAGTAAAGCCTTCATTTGTTATTGTTCAAGGTTATGTTTTGATGCGAGCTTCAAATTTTATAGGAAGAGGAGAATAACTTTACCCACAAACCAGGGTGCTCTTATTTAAACAGGATCAAGAATTCAAAGGCTACCCAGAGAGCAGAAGATGTGCTATAGAGATAGCTCAAGATGAATCTGAATAATGATTGAAGGACTTAGAATTGTATGGTAAGGAAAAATGGTCTTGGAATTTTAAAACTATGTGAACCTAGCAACTTGGTTAACCCTCTGAGTCTTACTTTACCAACTATAAAATGGAAACAATATCTTATGAAAATTAAGTACGTCTATGAATATGAAGTAGATAGCACAATTCTTGGCACAGTCTGGGTGCTCAATAAGTGATAGTAACTTTTACTAGGAGGACTTTTATAATTAACTGTTTACATGATTTGCAGTATTAAGAACAAGAGCAAATCTTTCATACAAAGTAAATTGTGTACTAGCTGTGTGTAGAAAAGCAGGATGTATGAAACATACCAAATTAAGAGGGAGACAGGCAGAGCTGCACAAGAACCAGGACACCATGGGGAAATGGGGTGTCCAAGAACTAAGCAAGTCACATCTGCCCACATGACTTTAAAGAGACTCCTTGGGGCACCAAGAAAAGAAGGAGAAAATAAATACATTGATTTCCAGATGGTAGAGTGGGTGGAAAAGAGAAGGAAAATAGAGGAGCTGGAGGTAAACAACAGCTGAGGCCAAAAAAAAAAAGAAAGAAAAATCATGGCAGGAGGATGTTAGGTGATCTTGGTTGAAAGAGACTATTCTGTCTGGGACTAAAAATCCTCAGATTAGGAATAAAGATGCAAGAAAAGTATCCACAGAAACTGTGGTGGTAAAGAGAAAGCAGAGAGCGGCCCCAATGGAGGTACAGACAGTCTGCTAAATGTAACACAGCCTAGTCATTTGATTAGGGCCTAAGACTAGTGGAGGAGATGACTCAAAAGGGAAGGAAACAGAGTTCCAAAGAATCCATGAAGCACTAATTAAAAACACACATGGAGTAAGGACAATCAACAGGAAGAAAATACACACATGAGAACACAAAAAGCTGGAGACATGATCTAAGGGACTCTCAGAGAAGAAAAATTGGATGTATTCCTAGTGCAAAAACATAGGCTGATGGGGGAAAAGAGGCAAATAATCCTCACAGAAGAATTCTAAATAATACCTGGAGTTATCTATAGATACCTCCCCACCAAGAGAATGGATTTAATTTCTAGCCCTCCTACCCTGAGGGTGGGCTACATGTAGTGACTTACTTCCCTAGAATAGAGTAGGAGAAACCTGGCAAACACCACCTTAACCAAGTGATGAAAGTTAATGTTACTATAGTGATTTCATGTGGATATCAGGTCCTCTCTGATGTGATGTAAGGAGAAGGGCACTTCATCCCTGTAGTAGTCTTTCCCAAAACCCATAACTCCATCCTAATCATAATAAAAGGATCAGATAAACCCAGAATGGAGTGCATTCTGCAGGATACCTGACCAGTACTCCTCAAGACTGTCAAGGTCATGAAACTGTCACAGACCAGAGAAGACTCAAAGACATGACACCTAAATGCAGTGTGATGCAGTAGACTGGATCCTGAAACAGGAAGAGGACAATGGAAAAACTGGTGAGATCCAAATAAACCCTAGAGTTAGTTAATAGTGACCTACCAGTATCAGTGTTTTACTTTTGATGGATGTACCATGGTAAGATGCTAACAATGGGGGAAAGATGCTGAAAGGTACTTTTTCTTTTCTTTTTAACTTTATTGAAGTATAGTTGAGTTACAATGTTGTGTTAGTTTCTGGTGTATTTTGTATGGGAACTCACAGTACTCTCTCTGAAACTTCTCTGTAAATCTGAAATTATTCTAAATTAAAATAGCTTTTTTTTTTTTTTTTTTTTGTGGTACGTGGGCGTCTCACTGTTGTAGCCTCTCCCGTTGCAGAGCACAGGCTCCGGACGCGCAGGCTCAGCGGCCATGGCTCACAGGCCCAGCTGCTCCGCAGCATATGGGATCTTCCCGGACCGGGGCACGAACCCGTGTCCCCTGCATCGGCAGGCGGACTCTCAACCACTGCGCCACCAGGGAAGCCCAAAATAGCTTATTTTTTTAAAAGATGATAGCATGTCAAAAGGACACAGAAGTTAACTGAAATATCTCCCAATAGCCAAATGATGATAGAATTGGATTAAAATCCAAAGAATAAATATTCATGATAATATACTGATAAAAGTAAATGACTGAATAAATAAAGTAATCGTGGAGAAGGGACAACTGTTCCTTACAGAATAATTCCAATTAATAAATGCAGAAGAAATGAGGAAAGTAGATAACACCATTAGAACACCACAGTAATAATTGCTATGGGCATAATCAACCAATGAATGCTAAAGTTAGTGAGAAAGTTCATGGAAAAACAGGATGTCTGCATAGCCCTGAAATTTCTTCTAAATACTTTTTAATTACAAAGGGTGAAAAAGGTAA
The DNA here is from genome assembly GCF_949774975.1 of Lagenorhynchus albirostris. Taxonomy (NCBI): domain Eukaryota; kingdom Metazoa; phylum Chordata; class Mammalia; order Artiodactyla; family Delphinidae; genus Lagenorhynchus; species Lagenorhynchus albirostris. The sequence goes on along the minus strand of NC_083095.1, from coordinate 60,539,998 downwards.
CTTTACAGTGAGGAAACCTGGCAGACACCATCTCGGTTACCAAGTGATCAGCATCAACATCACCAGTTATAAGACATGAGCAAACATCAGACAAACCCAAAATGAGAGACATGCTACAGAACACCTGAAACAATTCTTAAGAAGTGTCAAGGTCATGAAAGGGAAGGAAAGACAGAGAAACCATCATAGATCAGAGGCAACTAAGAAGACATGACAACTAATGCAATGTGGGATTCTGGATTGGATACTAGAACAGAATAAGGACACTAGTGGGATTAAGTCTGTCGTTTAGTTAATAGTGTTGCACCAATGCTAGTTTCTTACTTTTGATAAACATATCACAGTTATGGTAAGATGCTGATATTAAGGGATGCTGGATGAAGGACACATGGGAACTCTTTATACTATCTCTGCAACCTTTCTGTAAGTCTAAAGTCATTCTAAAATTTAAAAATATATGCAAATCACACACACATACACACCCCAAAGGCTAAACATAAAGAAGGCTCACTTGGGGTTTGGTGTCCAAATATCACCACGTGCCCCCTTTCCTCTTAGTCCTGAATTCTGGCTAATAGTGCATGCTCTCAAAGACTGAGATAACTGGCTAATTCCTAAGCTTTAATCAGCACACCCTTATTGGTGTGGCTGGAGAACACAGTGGAGTCTTCCCACGGCGCTCACTGCGCCTAGGCTGCGGGTCCCCTATCGCTCACATTTGAGTACTCAGGCCCATCAGAGAAGCTAGAGAACAGAAGGCTTCCCACCACACTGGGGAGAGTCTGTCTTTCATGTTCATCGTGTGGAGAAAGGTAAAGAAGCAGCAGCAGTACATGATTCGAAAGGCAAGTTCCAAGATGTGAGAGGGTCATGCGAGGCCCTTGATTTCAGTGCAGCCATAGCCCCTGGCTACAATGTCTCAGTGGATATCAAGCTCTCCCCAGTTCCCAGTCTCACCAATCAGATGGTTTACTCCTTTTCCCACTATGAGACTGGGTGAATTCATTGCAGTTATTCTCCAATTCACTGAGAAGTTGATTAGAGGAAGTTTTCTTCAGTATGCCGTTCTCTTGGTGATTGGATTGAAAATCCTTTCATTAAAACATAAGAATGAGGAACATGAGAGTTTCTCCCCAACAAAAAGGTCCTCGCAAAGAATGTCACAAAAAGGTTTATTTTTTGCTTTACTCTCCATGATGATTATGGTTAAAAGATACGTGATCTTGCTCAGAAAACATAGGGCTGAGGATACAAAGTAAGTGAGGGAAGACCAAATTTGTGAAAGTTTATACTTCCCAAGAGAAATACAAAAAAGGAAAATTTGTTCAATAATATGGCACCATGCCTGCATTTATTAAGATGGGTAACGTTGAATGGAGAACTTAAGTGTATTTACAGAACGGTGGAATGGGTTGGGAAGTAATAAAATATTGGCCCATAAACCCAAATATTTAGAATTGTCCATAATAATACAATACTTAATGCAAACACTAAGAGTATGGAATAACCTCTGAGAAATTATTTAAAATAAAGCATTTATAATATGAGAGGTAATTAAGGGTAGGTAAGTCTTATTCTATTCTCAAGATGCCAGAGGCCTATGGGGCAGCTTAAAAAGTTATAAGGAGTGAAACAGATGCCGCCACCTGCAGATATAGTTAATGGAGACATTTAGAGAAAAAGTAAAGAAGTTAAAGCAGAAAGAGTGAAGATGACTCAGTAAATGGGTGGCACCAATATAGATATGATCAGAATCATAAAAACACCAAAAAAAAAAGGCCAAAGAGACAGATGTATCACAGTCTTGCACAAGGACACAAAATGAAGGTGGATACAGGTGTGGCAGCAAAATGGACTTTAATGAGCAACTCTGGCAAAGTGGAAGTGTTTTTACAGAGCTATTTTAAGAGAAAGAAATACTTAGAGAGTAGTGCCATTGATGTAATTCTGCAAAGGAAAAGTCATGAGACTTAACTGCAGACATCACAGTTCATAAAGTAAACACAGTTAATTTGCTGATCTGAAGAAGAAACGTGACTGATCTAAATGACCTCAGAACTGCTTTCAGCAAAGTTTCTAAGCACAGCCTGCGCAAACATTTGGTGGTTTTTAGTCACCTTGGAAGAAAGGTAGAAGTGACCAGTGACATGAAACAAGGCTTGCCCGCCCTGATGTGCTGAAAAGGAGAAAGGGAGGATATCAGGAAAAAGAGAACACTGTCAATGCCAACACCGACCCAAACTGCAGAAATCCTACTGCACGAACTGAGTGATACAGGTCCAAACACAAGGCACTGCAATGAACCACTTGCAGAGGAATCAGCTATGGAGGAGGTGGAGGGACAGTATTTTATACTTAGATCAAGAATAAGAGCTTTCAATTGACAATGATTCGTTCTGCAAAAATATACAAAGATATTCCAGATGAGCTTTGAGGGTATCATATATCAAGGTGACCAGTAGAGAGAAATTAACGGAATGGGTCTCTTTAATATATGTGGCTATCCATCAGAGAAAGTCCATCTCCAATTTAATACGTTCAGTAGAGAGATGAAAGCAGGGATAGTGATATAGAAGCCAGAGGTAGATCTCTGTATGAAGGAGATCCTGGTAAAAACTGTGCTTGAGACAAGGTGAATTTTTCTAAAGTCACCTGTTTTTATCAGTTTGCAAGCTTGAACCTTCTGATTCACATTCTTGGCAAAATCTGTTTCACATTCTTTGCCTTATCACCTTCTTTCCCATTCTTTTTTGTATGGTTGTAACCTTATTAATTTATTACTAATCAGTAATAATTACTTCCTAGCCAGAGGTAAATTGTCTTTTTAATTGATTAATGTGCCTATAAAGTGCCTCTTCAATTATTACTACAGCATATATGGAGTTTCCATAGTTAGCAAGGACAACCAGGCTGTGTGTGCATGTACTTGGAGTGACCAGGACTTTGCAGAATTCTTACTGGTTACGTTTCTCACGACCTAATTGTCCCAAATGTGACTCAGTGGCTCTTAGTCACAAGAAACAGGTCACAGTGGATGATTTTCAGTGAAGTAATAATAGTAGTTAATGGTTTCTGAGCACTTATTATGTGCCAGGCACATCATCTAATTATCTCTTCACTGCAGTTGTATGATATACAGTATAGTATTATCATACCTATTTTACAATTAAAAGAAAAAAGCAACAACTAAGGATAAAAACAATTTAAATAATCTGCAGGTCACTGCATTAGTCTGTTCAGGCTTCCATAACAAGATATCATAGATTGGATGTTTTAAACAACAGAAATTTTATTTTCTCATAGTTCTGGCATCTAGAAGGCCAAGATCAAGGAGCCAGTTGGGTCAGTTTCTGTTGAGGCCTCTCTTCCTGGCTTGTGGACAGCTGCCTTCTTACTGTGTCCTCACATGGCCTGTCCTCTGTGTATAAAGAGCTTGTGAGCCCTCTGTATCTCTTCCTCTTCTAACAAGAACACCAGACATATTGGATTAGGGCCCACCCTTGTGACCTCATTTCACCTTCATTACCTCCATAAAGGCCCTATCTCCATAAATAGCCACGCTGGGAGTTAGGGCTTCAACACGTAAATTTTGAGGAGACGTGATTCATTCCATAACAGTAGCACAGCTGATAAAGGAAGGTCTAAAGATTTGAACCCAGAAGTTCAATTCCAGATCCTGTAATGTTACACTCTCCTGCCTCCATATGCCATACACAGTACATACTTGTTTTTACTAATTCTAAATAAAACATCTGGCCATTCATTTTACTGTCAATCACAGAAGAAACATCTAAAATCTGTCTCTCATGAAAAAAATGGCTGAATATATGTGAAAAATCATATTTTATCGTTTGTGGAAGCTCAACCCATGTGAATGAAGGGTACCATGATTGTCATCTGCACCATGGAGTATTCTGCATAATAAAGTTAGGCCAGATGGCATTTGCTAAGGCCTAATATATAGTGCATGGGGTAGGAAAGTAGTATTTGCCTCAATTGACAAGGAAAATTTGAATCTATATGCAAGCCCAGCCCAGTTGAGGACGAGAACACTTACCCATTTATTTAGTAAGCTATGCGTTATACTTGTATTATGTGCTAGCTATACTGTGCCGTTAGGTAGGACGTTAGGATAGTACAGCAAGTGCAGCAAAAACAATGCTTATTACTCTTTGCATAGGAGAGCATAATAGGTGCTGGATATCTGTGCAGTATGTAATTGGGACACAGAAAAGGATGTGGCAATTCAGCTATAGCATGGATGGATATCCACAGAGGAGTAAATGTATGCCAGGGAATTTAGACAAAAGGCAAGAAAATAAAGGTTAACCCAGAAGAAGGAGAAACCAAGAAAAATTCAATTCTACTGATAATTTATAAATGGAAGATGAAGTAAGCAGATATCTTCAGTATCCTTTGATGAGGAAGAAGATGAAATTAGGATAATGGGAAGTTAAAGCCTCCATCAAGCCAGTAGTGTTTGCTACCACGATATATCTCAATATTTTCTTATATATTTCAATTACAAGTACACAGATCAGTGTGAAGTACTCCTATGCACACATAAAAGTCAAAACAACAAAGGAAAACTTATCTTTCGAATGTGCTTATTAAGAAGATGGTAATGTGGGGGGATACTGGCTTGAAGAGAAATGCATAAAAGCAGGATATTGGAGAAATATTTTTTAAACATTTTAAGAGGCCATTGGAAATAAAAGAATCAGAGCAGAGTCACTGCATGCATGCGTTACATAACAAAGGACCAGCTGAAATCAATCTAAACTTGTGGTTCAGAAATGATGGCACCTGTACCGGAGAACGTTAGAAAAGAAGACAGGGTAACAGTGGGTCTGTGAATTGCCAGTGAGGAGACAAAGGCACTAAACACACTTCCTGGTGTTTCAGAGAAAGGTTCCATGGAAAGGATATAGTTGTTCACAACTGGCTCTAATATTCTGAGAGGTGATTACAGAAAGAGAACTTCAACTTCAATGCATACATATTTTGTACATATTATTCTTCTGGCTGATGTTCATCAGAGAAAAGAAGCCTAACATTGGTCCAGGGTGTTTCCCCAATTTCCCTTAACTTGCAATCTAGAGAGGGAAATAAAACATCCTGCCCATATACAAGATTAAAAAAACCATATATATAAGACTTTATGATATTAGTGCCAAGCAGTTATTAAGTGGAGGGTGAAATTGCCGGGAATTTCTGAAGGAGGAAAGCACCTCTGGAAAAACTCAAATAAATAAAGAAGATAAGGAATTTCTGAAGTCTTCTTTAAATTTCGATGTTTCATTTGAATAAAACTTTTGGGCAGTCCCATAGGTTATGTGGTAGTAGAAGCCAGGTTTATTATAAATCTACTCAATTGCTTTTAAACTGTCTAATTAATTCTGATTCTACCTAATTGCCACAATGCCTGGAAAATGTAAATAAACCAAGACGTCTTGGTGACAATTTATTATTAGGGATACATTGCAATTGATGAATTTAGGCTAAATGATCGATGTTAAAAATTGTCCCTAGCTTTCTTCATTGTGTTTTCTAAAGATTTTCCCGTCATTTCTCATCAAAAAATTAACTGAGTTTAGCACAGGACTGGCTTTCCTATAATTTTACCCATTGAGCAAGATTACCTATAAGAGGCTGTCATTAGAATTTATTTTTACATTGGGGTAGGTTAGTTGCCATAGTGAATCTATTTCTAGTTTCTTACCTCATTTTAAATAAACATGCACAATGTGTAAGGCTTCTTAGAAGCAGAATTGAGCTGCTGCTTCAAGATTGAGAGTTTGGCACCCTCCCAGATAGTTCTCCCATTTTTGACATTTAGGGTGCACTCTCTCTATTGCCTGAAGTGTGTCCCTTGCAGATTTGTATTTTTACACTTTGTAGTCAGAAGTCCCTTTTCTTTTCCTTGTTCTTCTGCTCCTCTTCGTTATCCTTTCCTTCCTCTTCTCCCCCTTCTTCTTGACCTATACAACAGCACTGAGCATGAGTAAATGGTACAGTCCCTTGTCCAAAAGACCAGGCCTAACTCACAAAGGGGCTCGCTGATGTGAGTCTGGAGTCAGGTCTCAATTGCGGTTTGCTTGGTGAGCTTCATACAGTGGCTCTTGAAAGACCCGTCCAGCATCATTCTATTTCCCCCTTACTTCCCATACTACAGCCCTACTGAATGAGTTCACACTCCCTTAAATTCCATCCTCCCCATGCTCCTACCCATGCACAGGCTGCTCCTCTGTTTCCTCCCTTCTCCCACCTCTATATATGTCTCAAAACCAAGCCAGGCAGTCTTCCCCCTTTGTCCCATCTCCACCCCCAGCCTTGAATGGGCGCCACCTTCTCTGTGCTCCCCTAGTTCCCTGTGCATCTTTCAATTATGGCACTGACCATGACACTTTACTTTTCCATTAACTGATCTGAGAGTCCCTCTCCTACCTGCGTCAGCATGGCACCTGGCCCAGAGCAAATTCTTAATAAATTCTGTTGGATGAATGAGGACAGAGAGGGCATGCAGATAACATTTACAGAAGACACAAGGTTGGACTTGAGAGCCGTCATGCTGGATGATAAAAGCAGTTTCCGAAAGCACATCAAACTACATCTGACAGGGAGGAATTTCATAAGGGAAAAATGTCAAGTTTTGCACTTAGCTTCTAAACAATCAACTGCAGATGTGTAGGGCTGTGGAATATTAGTGTAGGTAAATATGACTTCAGGATTTATTTGACTCTAGCTCAAGCTCATAGAATCCGAAAGTCTGAAAGCACATTACAGCTCACCTTGTTTAACCCTCTCTGTGATTCACTAGTCCGTTCAATGATGTGCCTGGTGAGGGCCATTCTGCCTTCTGTGTGAATACTGCCATGACTTTGTCAGCCTGGTGCTAGCTGACAAATGTTTTAAAATGAAATGAAATGAAATAATAAAATAAAATAAAATAATCTTCAGCTGCATCAGTGAAAACAGAGTGCTCAGACAAGGAGATAACAGTGTGGTTGTTCTCACCCGTTATGACATTTACCACATTGCATTTTTGACAATCATTTGTTTCCTTATCTAACTTCTTTATTACACTGTGGACAGTTCTTTGAGGACACAATCTCTACCCTGTCAACTTTTATATCCCAGTATCTAGAGCAATGTACTCAATGATCAAACACCGAATGAAAGAAAAAATGACGGCACTATACCTATGGCAAGCATAGACGATCACGTCGGATTGAGAGTGCAGGCTCTGAAGTCAGGCTTGAGTTAGAATATCAGCCCTACCACAGCTTAGCTGAGGGACACATCCTCTAACCTCTCTAAGCCTTGGTTTTTTTGTCTGAGATAATAATAGATGTTTTGAGGATTAAATGACAAGATAAACATAAGCACCCAGCACTGTCATCTTTCTGGAAATCATCTGAACAGAAACACTGACAAACCAAAGAGGCTTTAAAATGGTGAAGAAGCATAAATCCACAGAGAATAGTAAAGGATATATGGAATGTTTGCCTTAGAGAAGGGAAGACTTAGGCGGGAATGTGAGTTGAAGAACTATTAATGCAAACAATAACCTACTTGCCTGGCATTTTATATTTCAGAAAGAAATATTTTCCATAGGCTATTTTACTTGATTTTTATTTTATTTTATTTTATTTTGATTGTAAATAGCTGTCTAACTCAGGGAGGGAGAGTAGGCATGCATCATTATTCTTAATCTATCGATGAAGAAACTGAGGCACAGCATTGCCACTTGCCTGATGTCTCACAGCTGAAAGTGGTGCAACAGGGGCTGACCCCAGGTGTGCTGGTTTGTGGTCATTTTTCTTTCCACTAGAGCACAAAGCCTCTGGAGAGGCTTGGAGGGTGAATCTTAATGTATGACTCTGAAAGTCAAAGTTAAGATTAATGACTGAAAAGTCATGAAGAAGTAGATGATGTCTCAACGGAGAGAGGAGTTTTTTGGAGCAATTGCAATCAACCCAAATCACAAGTGAATAAAGAGCCTTGTGAAGAAGTAAGTTCCCTGTCATTCTTCATATTTAAGGAGAGAACAAATGCTACCCATCAGAGAGACGGAGGGGAAATATAGGGCACAACGTGGTCCAAGTGTCCTTCGAACACTAGTTCTGATTCTAAGTCACTTATCATAAAAAAATGAATTCTACACATTTAAAATTCCCCTATCCACTCCCCACAAGAATATTACTGAAACAACAACAATGGCAAGTCTTGAGTTCTTGCAAAGGAAAATGTCATGTTAATTCAAAGTGGCTTTCTATTTATCAGTGGAAAAAGAAAAAAAATCTTGGACATCAATGTATCTAAGAGGTGATTCTTTGCTAATGACCCAAGAAAATTTCTTAACCCTCACATTGTTTATTGATATTCTTATGTATTTCCTCTCTAAATAAGGCTAGTTTGTAAACACTGTCTATGTAACAAGTACTATTATAATAAAAAATTTCTGAAATTATGGATACTACTTTAAATATGCGTTACTCTATCCCAATTGAGATCATCTCAACAGTGTTTATAGGCAACATACAAATTAGATATAATTAAAGATGATGCATTCACATGTTTTAATTACTGCTCTCAAGCAGTAGTTGGACTAAATGTGAAAATTATTTCAGGGCACTGTATTCCAAGAGATGCACAATAATAAAACAAGTTCTGCAATTTTAATTTGCTCAACTATGTGAATGTCATTCATTTCTTTCTGGATTAAATATGACTAATTATATTTTCCCAAAATCCATTTTATGCAAAGTTATCAGAAGGAAAATTCATAAGGTAGGAAGAAAGATAGATTTGGATTCCTAGTAGCATGAAACATTAACTCCCAATGAAAGAAACTTACTATTATTTCTTTCTAAGGGATTTTAAAAATCATCCATTAATCTTCCTTCAGTTATGTTTTTAAACTAAGAAAAAACACTAATAATATATTACATTAATTTAACTAACATATGATAGTGTAAGTACAAAAGAGAGTAACAGATTTTCTGATTTTTATATATGTATACGAACACAAAGATTGCAGAACTAGTAAGAGATTATCTAAATTACTTTCTAAAATTACTCCAGGGAATTCCCTGGTGGTCCAGTGGTTAGGACTCTGTGCTTCCACTGCAGGGGGCACAGGTTTGATCCCTGGTTGGGGAACTAAGATCCCGCAAGCCGTGCAGCACTGCCAAATTAATTAATTAATTAATTTAATTATTCCCAGAAATACTAAAAAAAAAAATCAATGTAAGTAGCACATCATTTAATTTTTGGAAAGATATATGCCTATGTATTTAGAAATATGGAAAATCTTGATTATTGGTGAAATCAATCATTAAATATTTAAATGTTTAAATAGTCAAAGCTAAGTCACTGTATTCAAGATAAGTTCAATGCTCTTCAACTTTTATTTAACCTTTAATAAGTGAGTGTTCTCACAAATGGGAATAGATTTCATTTTAAACTACATTTCATTCAATTATGTGCTGAACATAGGATGAAAAGCTTAAGTGATAAACCATACTGACAAATGAAACAAAAAAGGTAGCAGTAATCTATGTCAGTTTTCACTGATTATCTGGCAAAACTCAATCACAGATTTTGTGCTTTGAAGATGGAACAGCTATTTAAAAGGTAATTATTGTATTTATAGATTCCCATAATGCCTTGAAAGCACAAAAGCAAATAATAAAGACCTTTCTCCTGAATTACATTAGCTCAAATATAAGATCAAGAGCTGAGTCTTCTGGTATTTTACTGACTGTACAATGTAATGTATTCTATAATTATCTTTTGTAAAGTTGAAGATATCTAAGCTCACTGTTGGATGATCTGGAGCATAATTTAGAGAACAAGTAATTTAACATATTTAAAAAACAATAATGACAAAAATTCTTCAATCTGATGAAATAAGGGATTGGTGGTGGTTAAGGGAAATTTCAAGGGGGTGAGAAGGGAACGTATTTCGCTATCAGGAGCATCATAGAGGTCAATGAGAGAAATCTCTCCCCTGACAGTTAAGGGTTAAAGTGGACACATTTCGAGAAATAGTTTTGATTTTTTTAATCAGCTGATTTTACTGCATATTTCACCAATACGAAGTTTCAACGACTGTACTTCCATCAGAGAAAGGGTTCAAAAGTTCCTTATCACTGAGAGTATCTTTTTTCAATAAGGATATTTCTAATGATATTGAGCCAAAAATACACCAAGTTAAATTTTAGTTTATTAGAATATCTGTTTCTGAAATTTCCCAAAAGATCATTTATGTAGAGCAATGCATTTATTCCTGATATGTATTTATATTAGAATTTCTAAGCACTTTCTTAGACACTATGTAATTTGATGCTTTCCAAGGAAAACATTAATTTATAGCTACTTGTAACATTCTCTTTTCTGAGATGAAAATGAGATTGGCCTACTTCAGTGGACAAGACACACTGTATTATTTAGGTATTAAATATCATTCTCTTATTTTAAGAACAATACATTATATTAACTGCATTATATACAGTTTGACTTGTTTTAAATACAGCAAATGTGATCGTTTTATCAGATGTGAAGTCTTGAAAAGAATATAAACATATTTGGGTCTACCCTAGGTGAAGACGTTTGTAAACAAAAGTAGAAAACTTTATTTTGCTCGAGAAGAATGAGTCATACAAGTTAGAAACCTTGACATTGCGCAAAACCGGTAGTATTATACGAATTAAGTGAATCAAGAAGTAGAAGAATGATTTACAATGAAATATAACACAGACTCTCTCCCTCTGTGTCTCTCTGTCTCCACCGTCTCTGTCTCTCTTCCTTTCTTTTCTTTTTCTTTTTTTCTTTTTAGTTGCTAAGGAAGTTCTTTCCCAGTTCTACATCGTTACTGTATGTGTTAAATGACTATTAAATCTAGTCATTTAATATTTGATATTTAAAAACTTAAGTCCCAGAAAGTAGAAATAATGGTGGCTTTAAACGCAGGTATCAGTAAATCTTGCAAAGTAAATGTGGATACAGCAGGCAGGAAGGGCTTGTGGATATGCTTGTATTTATAAACGTGATTGCTACAAATGTAGCAAAACGTTCTGTTTTCAAATACATACCATATTTAACAAACAGCCTTCATTTTGTTTTGGTTATAAATATTCTTGACTCCCAAAAGCCACTTTCCCTGGGTACCAATGAGGGATGAAAATCTCCTCTGAAGAGTTCAGCACTGCCAATTAGATCACCTGGGATGTAGACTCCTTTTATGTTAAGGTGAGTAGAGCAGCCATGCCAACACATCATGCTGACATTCAGGGGGCCAGGGTGGTTAGGAGAGTTCAATGGACCATGGGAAAGTGGCTGCTTAAGAAATGTAAAAATATTGAATTGACTTGGATCTTTTATTTTTTCCTGATGTTTAAAAACAAAAACAAGTTTTGGAATATATTCAACTCAACCTGGTAGGGAAATCCTAGAAATCTCATTGTGTATATGCGGTGCAGAAAAATAATGTGAAAATTCAAGAAAAAGGGGACTTCCCTGGTGGCACAGTGGTTGGGAATCCACCTGCCAATGCAGGGGACATGGGTTCAAGCCCGGGTCTGGGAAGATCCCACATGCTGCGGAGCAGCTGGGCCCGTGCACCACAAGTGCTGGGCCTGCACTCTAGAGTCCACGTGCCACAACTGCTGAGCCCGCATGCCACAACTACTGAGCCCACGTGCCTAGAGCCCATGCTCTGCAACAAGAGAGGCCACTGCGGTGAGAGGCCCATGCACCACAATGGGGAGTGGCCCCCGCTTGCTGCAACCAGAGGGAGCCCGCAAGCAGCAATGAAGACCCAAGGAAGCCAATAAATAAATAAATAAATAACAAGTCATTTCATCCATTAACATGAAAAATCTCCACACACACAAAAAAAAGGTTATCTATGCGAGAGAGCCAGAGGGAAGGAAAAAGGGTACAGTGCATTGGTAGATGCATAATTATTATAACATTCCGGTTCTTTGGTCTGGGTGGTGTGTCTGTGGGTAAACATTTTTATTATTGTACTTTACAATTCAGGTGTGTGTGTGTAGACACAAAAATTCTTCTGAATGTAACAATTATAACATTCCAAAAAAAAATAATGTAAAAATGTTTTATAAAATGAAATAACTACATTTATCCCTTCGAGAGGGTATCGTACATGTTCCACAAAGATTCAAGAACTTTTCTTTCTGGGGAAATAGAAGATCAAACTCTCTACAGTTGCTAATATTTTTTTATTGCTTCTACTACTAATAAGGTTTTGTGTTCTGATTTGTTTTTGCTTTTCTCCTTTTTTATTTGTCCTCCATTCTTATCAGGCTTTGAACAGCTATTTGCGACTTGCCTGCTCTCTTTGACCACTCCTCACCTCTACCCACTAAGACCTTTGCTCTCTCGTCCCTGCCTGCAGGACTCTGTGATCTTCCTTGCCTGTATAAACACTGTTGAATGAGTGTCCTTCTCACTAAAATGGGAAACAAGACTTACAAGGGTATCTTTCCCTCCATCCTCCCTCACATCAATGTACTTCTCTTTTGGTACTCTAAGTCTCTGCCTCTATCATATCTCACCTTATCCTCTCCTTCACCTATCCTTTCAAGTGGATATCAGAGGACATTTTGACCCTTTTGACATTTTTCTTCTGCACAGATAAGTTGATTTGCTACATGCTTTTGGCCTTGAGAGAACGAAAGCTTGTGGGCTGTCTCTGTACCAGGAGTCAGCTACTTGCAACATCTATCATCTTGTTTTTCTTTCCTGTCTATGTATTGTTGATTGTCAATGGTTTATTTTCAATTTGTTCCTCTTTGCCTCTGTAACTTGTGTTTCCCCAGAACTGTTTCTTAAATTGTGCTGAACTGTGTGTACTATATATCCTTCCATTAAAAATCAGTCTGTCCCCCTCTCTTTCCTCTCTCACACACATATAGTTTTCTATAGTGCCCAAAATATAGCGTAGCCTTTTTAGGTTTTATTCATCACACTTGCATGTGTCTCCTTTGAAGACTGCGTCTGTCCTGCAGTTGGAATGGTCGGATCACCCATGCAGATTTCTGGGACATGGGCATAGTCTACAAAGATGGATTACATAGTTTTGTAATTTCATAGGAAAATACAATAGAATGTATATGTTTTACACACACAGATCCTTGTCTGCTGCTTTTGAATGAACTAAATAATTAGGAGGTTTCAGAAGCTGTCATGCAACCACTTATTTAAAGAAAATAAAAACTTAATACCATGGCATGGTAAAAAATGCCTTTATTCCATCCTAAAAACGTCTTCCTCTGTTTGACCTGTGTATCATAGCTCAGAGGGAGTTCTGTTAAAATGAACTTCAGGAGATGATATTGCCGTGTGTGTTTCTTGCCTGAATCAGTCAGCTACTGTCACAATAATGCTGTTATAAACCACTCTCTCAAAATACAGTGGCAGAGGAGACCTTTAAGATGGAGGAGGAATGAGACATGGAGATCAACTTCCTCCCAATAAATACATCAAAAATACATCTACATGTGGAACAACTCCTACAGAACACCTACAGAATGCTGGCAGAAGACCTCAGACTTCCCCAAAGGCAAGAAAAGCCCCATGTACCTGGGTAGGGCAAAAGAAAAAGAAACAACAGAGACAAAAGAATAGGGATGGGACCCGCACCTCTGGGAAAGAGCTGTGAAGGAGGAATAGTTTCCACACACTAGGAAACCCCTTCACTGGTGAAGACAGTGGGTGAGCTGGGGGGAGGCTTCAGAACCACGGAGGAGAGCACAGCAACAAGGGTGCAGAGGGCAAAGCGGAGAGATTCCCACACAGAGGATCGGTGCCGACCAGCACTCACCAGCCTGAGAGGCTTGTCTGCTCACCTGCCGGGGTGGATGGGGGCTGGGAGCTGAGACTCGGGCTTCGGAGGTCAGACCCCAGGGAGAGGACTGAGGTTGGCATGAAGACAGCCTAAAGGGGGTTAGTGCACCACAGCTAGCCAGGAGAGAGTCAGGGAAAAAGTCTGGACCAGCCGGAGAGGCGAGAGACCTTTGTTTCGGGGTGTGCGAGGAGAGGAGATTCCTTCCCAGTGTGCCCACAGAAGGCAGAGCACTGCCTAAATAAGCTCCAGAGGCAGGCACAAGCCACAGCTATCAGCTCGGACCCTAGAGATGGGCATGAACTGCTAATGCTACTGCCACTGCCACCAAGAATCCTGTGTGCAAGCTCAGGTCGCTATCCACACACCTCAGAGCCTGTGCAGTCTGCCACTGCCAAGGCCCCGTGATCCAGTGACAACTTCCCCGGGAGAACACACAGTGCGCCTCAGGCTGGTGCAATTTCACAACAGCCTCTGCCACCTCAGGTTCGCCCCACATACAAATTATGACTACCGTATCCCTCTCTCCCCGAGCCTGAGTGAGCAACAGAGCCCTAATCAGATGCTGCTTTAACCTCCTCCTGTCTGGGAGGGGAAGAGACTCCTGAGGGTGGCCTACATGTAGAGGTGGGGCCAAAACCAAAGCTGAACCCCAGGAGCTGTGCAAACGAAGAAGAGAAAGGGAAATTTCTCTGTGCAGCCTCAGGAGCAGCAGGTTAAATCCCAACAATCAACTTCATAAACGCTGCATCTAAAGAATACCTGAAGAGACAATGAATGTTCCCAAAATTGAGGTGGTGGACTTTGGGAGCAACTGTAGACTTGGGGTTTGCTTTCTGCATCGAATTTATTTCTGGTTTTATGTTTATCTTAGTTTAGTATTTAGTGCTTATTATCATTGGTGGATTTGTTTATTGGATTAGTTGCTCTCTTCCTTTTATATATGTATATTTTTCCCTTTTTCTCTTTTTCTGAGTGTGTATGTGTATGCTTCTTTGTGTGATTTTGTCTGTATAGGTTTGCTTTTACCATTTGTCCTAGCATTCTGTCTGTTCATTTTTTCATTTGTTTTCCATTTCTTTCTCTCTTCCTTTTCGTCTGAGCTGGGTGGCTGACAGGGCCTGAGTGCTCTGGCCAGGTGTTGGGCATGAGCCTCCAAGGTGGGAGGGCCGAGTCCAGGATACTGGACCACCAGAAACCTCGTGGTCCCCCATAATATCAATCGGCGACAGCTCTCCCAGAGACCTTTGTCTCAACACTAAGACCCAGCTCCACCCAATGGCAAGCAAGCTCCAATGCTGGACGCCCCATGCCAAACAACTAGCAACACAGGAACACACCACCACCCATTAGCAAAGAGGCTGCTTAAAGTCATGCTAAGCTCACAGACACTCCAAAACACACCACCAGACGCACTCCTGCCCACCAGAAGGACATGAAACAGCCCCACCCACCAAAACACAACGCATGAGTCCCCTCCACCAGGAAGCCTACACAACCCACTGAACCAACCTCACCCACTGGGGGCAGACACCAAAAATAATGGGAACTAGGAGTCTGCAGCCTGTGAAAAGAAGACCTCAAACACAGTAAAGTTAAGCAAAACGACAAAACAGAGAAATATGCAGCAGACAAAGGAGCAAGGTAAAAAACCTACCAGACCAAACAAATCAAGAGGAAATAGGCAGTTTACCAGAAAAAGAATTCAGAGTAAGGATAGCAGAGATGATCCAAAATCTCGGAAACAGAGTGGAGAAAATACAAGAAACGTTCAACAAGGACCTAGAAGAACTAAAGAGCAAACAATGATGAACAACACAATAAATGAAATTAAAAATACTCTAGAAGGAATCAATAGCAGAATAAATGAGGGAGAAGAACGGAGAAGTGAACTGCAAGGCAAAATAGTAGAAATAACTGCCACAGAGCAGTATAAAGAAAAAAGAATGAAAAGAATTGAGGATGGTCTCAAAGACCTTGGGGACAACATTAAACACATCAACATTCGAATTATAGGGGTCCCAGAAGAAGAGGAGAAAAAGAAAGGGTCTGAGAAAATTTTGAAGAGATTATAGATGAAAACTTCCCTGACATGGGAAAGGAAATAGTCAATCAAGTCCAAGAAGTGCAGAGAGTCCCACACAGGATAAATACAAGGAGAAACAAGCCAAGACACATATTAATCAAACTATCAAACAGTAAATTCAAAAAAAACTATTAAACGCAGCAAGGGAAAAGCAACAAATAAGATACAAGGGAAACCACAGAAGGTTAACAGAAACTCTGCAAGCCAGAAAGGAGTGGCAGGACATATTTAAAGTGATGAAAGGGAAAAACCTACAACCAAGATTACTCTACCCAGCAAGGATCTCATTCACATTCGACAGAGAAATTAAAACCTTTACAGACAAGCAAAAGTTAACAGAATTCAGCACCACAAAACCAGCTTTACAACAAATGCTAAAGAACTTCTCTAGGCATGAAACACAAGAGAAGGAAAGGACCTACAATAACAAACCCAAAACAATTAAGAAAATGGGAATAGGAGCATACATATAGATAATTACCTTAAATTTAAATAGATTAAATACTCCAAACAAAAGACACAGACTGGCTGAATGGATACAAAAACAAGACCCATATATATACTGTCTACAAGAGACCCAGTTCAGACCTAGGGACACATACAGACTGAAAGTGAGGGGATGGAAAAAGATATTCCATGCGAATGGAAATCAAAAGAAAGCTGGAGCAGCAGTATTCATATCAGACAATATAGACTTTAAAATAAAGACTATTACAAAAGACAAAGAAGGACACTACATAATGATCGAGGGATCAATCCAATAAGAAGATATAACAATTGTAAATATTTATGCACCCAACATAGGAGCACCTCAATACATAAGGTAAACGCTAACAGCCATAAAAGGGGAAATCAACAGTAAAATAATAATAGTAGGGGATTTTTAACACCACACTTTCACCAATGGACAGATCATCCAAAATGAAAATAAATGAGGAAACACAAGCTTTAAATGACACATTAAACAAGATGGACTTAATTGATATTTATAGGACATCCCATAGAAAAACAACAGAATACACTTTCTTCTCAACTGCTCATGGAACATTCTCCAGGATAGATCATATCTTGGGTCACAAATCAAGCCTTGGTAAATTTAAGAAAACTGAAATCATATCAATTATCTTTTCAGAACACAACACTATGAGACTAGATATCAATTGCAGGAAAAAAACTGTAAAAAATACAAACACATGGAGGCTAAACAATACACTACTAAATAACCAAGAGATCACTGAAGATATCAAGAAGGAAATAAAAAAAAACTTAGAAACAGATAACAATGAAAACACAACAACCCAAAACCTAAGGGACGCTGCAAAAGCAGTTCTGAGAGGGTAGTTTATAGCAATACAATCCTACTTCAAGGAACAAGAAAAATCTCAAATAAACAACCTAACCTTACACCTAAAGCAATTAAAGAATGAAAAACAAAAAAAATCCGAAGTTAGCAGGAGAAAAGAAATCAGAAAGATCAGATCAGAAATAAATGAAACAGAAATGAAAGAAACAGTAGCAAAGATCAATAAAACTAAAAGCTGGTTCTTTGAGAAGATAAACAAAATTGATAAACCATTAGCCAGACTCATCAAGAAAAACAGGGAGGAGACTCATATCAACAGAATTAGAAATGAAAAAGGAGAAGTAACAACTGACACTGCAGAAATACAAAGGATCATGAGAGACTACTACAAGCAACTATATGCCAATAAAATGGACAACCTGGAGGCAACGGACAAATTCTTAGAAAACTACAACCTTCCGAGACTGAACCAGGAAGAAATAGAAAATATGAACAGACCAATCACAAGCACTGAAATTGAAACTGTGATTAAAAATCTTCCAGGGCTTCCCTGGTGGCGCAGTGGTTGTAGGTCTGCCTGCCAATGCAGGGGACACAGGTTCGTGCCCCGGTCCGGGAAGATCCCACTTGCTGTGGAGCGGCTAGGCGCGAGCCATGGCCGCTAAGCCTGCGCGTCCGGAGCCTGTGCTCCACAACGGGAGAGGCCACAACAGTGCGAGGCCCGCGTACCGAAAAAAAAAAAATCGACAAACAAAAGCCCAGGACCTGATGGCTTCACAGCCGAATTCTATCAAACATTTAGAGAAGAGCTAACATCTATCCTTCTCAAACTCCTCCATAATATAGCAGAGGGAGGAACATTTCCAAACTCATTCTATGAGGCCAAAATCATCCTGATACCAAAACCAGACAAAGATGTCACAAGAAAAGAAAACTACAGACCAATATCTCTGATGAACACAGATGCAAAAATCCTCAACAAAATACTAGCAAACAGAATCCAACAGCACATTAAAAGATCATACACCACAATCAAGTGGGGTTTATCCCAGGGATACAAGGATTCTTCAATATACACAAATCAATCAATGTGATACACCATATTAACACAATGAACGGTAAAACCAAATGATAATCTCAATAGATGCCAAAAAAGCTTTTGACAAAATTCACCACCCACTTATGATAAAAAGTCTCCAGAAAGTGGGCATAGAGGGAACCTACCTCAACATAGCAAAGGCCATATGTGACAAACCCACGCCAACATCATTCTCAATGGTGAAACACTGATACCATTATCTGTAAGTTCAGAGACAAGTGCCCACTCTCACCACTATTATTCAACATACTTTTGAAAGTTTTAGCCACAGCAACCAGAGAAGTAGACAAATAAAAGGAATCCAAATCGGAAAAGAAGTAAAACTGTCACTGTTTGCAGATGACATGATATTATATGCAGAGTATCCTAAAGATGCTACCAGAAAACTACTAAAGCTAATCAATGAATTTGGTAAAGTAGCAGGATACAAAATTCATGCACAGAAATCTCTTGCATTCCTATACACTAATGATGAAAAATCTGAAAGAGAAATTAAGGAAATGCTCCCATTTATCATTGCAACGAAAAGAATAAAATACCTAGGAATAAACCTTCCTAAGGAGACAAAAGACTTGCACTCAGAAAACTATAAGAAAATGATGAAAGAAATTAAAGATGATACAAACAGATGGAGTGATATACCATATTCCTGGATTGAAAGTATCAGCATTGTGAAAATAATTATACTACCCAAAGCAATCTACAGATTCAATGCAATCCCTATCAAACTACCAATGGCATTTTTCACAGAACTACAACAAAAAATTTCACAATT
Organism: Lagenorhynchus albirostris; assembly: GCF_949774975.1. Lineage (NCBI taxonomy): Eukaryota > Metazoa > Chordata > Mammalia > Artiodactyla > Delphinidae > Lagenorhynchus > Lagenorhynchus albirostris. The sequence goes on along the minus strand of NC_083095.1, from coordinate 60,520,862 downwards.
TGTATGGAAACACAAAAGACCCCAAATAGCCAAAGCAATAAATCTTGAGAATGAAAAACATAGCTGGAGGAATCAGGCTCCTGGACTTCAGACTATACTACGAAGCTACAGTAATCAAGACAGTATAGTACTGGCACAAAAACAGAAATATAGATCAATGGAACAGGATAGAAAACCCAGAGATCAACCCATGCACATATGGTCATCTTATTTTTGACAAAGGAGGCAAGAATATACAATGGAGATAAGACAGCCTCTTCAACAAGTGGTGCTGGGAAAACTGGACAGCTACATGTGAAAGACTGAAATTAGAATACTTCCTAATACCATACACACAAAAAAACTCAAAATGGAGTAAAGACCTAAATGCAAGGCCAGACACTATAAAACTCTTAGAGGAAAACATAGGTAGAACACTCTATGACATAAGTCACAGCAAGATCCTTTTTGACCCACCTCCTAGAGAAATGGAAATAAAAACAAAAATAAACAAATGGGACCTAATGAAATTTAAAAGCTTTTACACAGCAAAAGAAACCATAAACAACCCTCAGAATGGGAGAAAATATTTGCAAACGAAGAAACTGACAAAGGATTAATCTCCAAAATATACAAGCAGCTCATGCAGCTTAATATCAAAACAAAAAACAATCCAATCCAAAAATGGGTGGAAGACCTAAATAGACATTTCTCCAAAGAAGATATACAGATTGCCAACAAACACATGAAAGGATGCTCAACATCACTAATCATTAGAGAAATGCAAATCAAAACTACAGTGAGGTGTCACCTCACACCAGTGAGAATGTCCATCATCAAAAAATCTACAAACAATAAATGCTGAAGAGGGTGTTGAGAAAAGGGAATCCTCTTGCACTGTTAGTGGGAATGTAAATTGATACAGCCACTGTGGAGAACAGTATGGAGATTCCTTAAAAACTACAAATATGAACTACCATATGACCCAGCAATCCCACTACTGGGCATATACCCTGAGAAAACCATAATTCAAAAAGAGTCATGTACCAAAATGTTCATTGCAGCTCTATTTACAATAGCCAGGAGATGGAAGCAAGCTAAGTGTCCATCGACAGATGAATGGGTAAAGAAGATGTGGCACACATATACAATGGAATATTATTCAGCCATAAAAGAGACGAAATTGAGCTATTTGTAGTGAGGTGGATAGACCTAGAGTCTGTCATACAGAGTGAAGTAAGTCAGAAAGAGAAAAACAAATACCATATGCTAACACATATATATGGAATCTAAAAAAATAAAAATGGTTCTGATGAACCTAGGGGCAGGACAGGAATAAAGACGCAGAGGTAGAGAATGGACTGAGGACACGGGGAGGGGGAAGGATAAGCTGTGACAAAGTGACAGAGTGGCATGGACATATATACACTACCAAATGTAAAATAGATAGCTAGTGGGAAGAAGCCACATAGCACAGGGAGATCAACTTTGTGCTTTGTGACCACCTAGAGGGGTGGGATAGGGAGGGTGGGAGGAGGATACAAGAAGGAGGGGATATGGGGATATATGTTTATATATAACTGATTTACTTTGTTGTACAGTAGAAACTAACACAACATTGTAAAGCAATTATACTCCAATAAAGATGTTAAAAAGTATACAGTGGCAGACAACAATAAACAAATATACTCAGAGTAGCTGGTCTGCAGGCCCTTGAGGTATTTCTGCATCACATTCTCTTATTGCTCTGGGACCAGCAGACTGTCTGAGGCCTGTTCTCATGGCGATGGTAGAAGTGCCAAGTGGGTGAACAGAAACATTGTGCTGCTTTTTTGTTTGTTTGTTTGTTTGGTTGCGCTGCATGTAGGATCTTAGTTCCCTGACTAGGGGTTGAACCTGTGCCCCCTGCAGTGGAAGCATGGAGTCTTAACCACTGGGCCACCAGGCAAGTCCCTCCTGTGCTGCTTCTTAAAGATCTAGCTCAGAACTGGCACACTGGTCTTCCTACCTATAGTGTATTAGTCAAAGCAATTCACAGCTGTAATGTGATGGGAAATATACTCCACTCCTACTAGGAGGAACCTCAAAGTCAAAGGGCAAAAGGTGAGATTATAGGAAAGGGTGAAGGATTGGGAACAAATATGCCATGTATATCATTGTCATTCTTTCCAATTCAAGGAAGGCTTGACACTAATTATTTCAGACACGAAACTCTAGATGCTTACTTAAATATTTTCCAGAAAGGTATTTACAGATCTTTTCCTTATTTTGAGAAATCCTTAAGACAGATGATAAGCTTTTTGTTTGTTTGTTTGTTTTTTGTATTTAGAAGAAATACATGTTTAGCAGGAAATATCAGTTAATTGAATGGAAGACTGTTGGAATCAAGCATATTTCCTTTACAAAGTAAATAGAATTCTTCTAAGTAACCATAACCTATACATGAATTATGGCTTTAAATAGGACTTTGTGTGTGGCTCATAAATCATTAAAATCCTTAGCGATATTTACTATTATGTTCTTTTCTGTTTTCTTTTCTCCAAGAGCTACATCCTCCATGAGTCCCAATTTTCTTTATGAAGACACCTCACTGGAGGACAGAATAATTCAGCATGTAGAGAGATTATAATAATTGGAGGGTACTTTAAGTTCATTTATAAATAGACACCTTTTACATGTCTTGTCTCATTAAGAAGAAAACAGATATAATAAAGTCAATTCCCTAACCAGGAATAAAACAGATTTATGGGCCTGTATACAGTTCCAAGGTAGATATTCAATATGTACTTATTGAATTAATAACTAAATATAAGAAAAGCTTGGTTATTATTAGAATGAAAAAGCAAATAATTAATAGGAAATGAGTAATTAAATAGATTGGTGAATCTGATATAACTTGATCTTACTCACTAAAACCCTGGATTCTTCATTTTTAGGATATGTAGCAATTCTACACAATGGTTTAGAAATCATTGTGTTAAAATTGGAATGTCATTAGAGATTATAACTCACACATAATAAGGAATGGAAGACCAATGTTTTTTCATGTTGACTACAAATAACTAAATCCTCTGGATTTCAGAACCTCAAAAAAGTGAAAATAGTTTCATTTGTTATATTATCACCTTTTATAGATGGTGAAAGTAAACCCACCCCCACCAAAGTTTGGAGTTTCACAAGCTGGTTTGTACACTAAAGCTTAGAAACTAGGTCTCTGGATCTCGGGGCAATGTTGCTCCTGTGGAAAGATATCAAAACCTACATTTGGCCATGATGATATTCACTTTATTTTGCTCCGAATGATGTCTGTGAAATTTATCCATGTTGATGTGTGTATCAGTGGTTTATTCTTTTTAATTGCTGAGTAATATTCCATTGTGTGAATACACCATGACTTGTTCATCCATTCTACCGCTGACATGCATTGGAGTTTCATTAGTCTTGGGCTATTTTGAATATAGTTTCTATGAACACTCATATCCTAAGTCTTTTTGTGGGCATATGTTTTCATTTCACTTGGGTAAATACCTAGAAGTGGAATTTCTGGGTTAATTGCCTGATAACTGTATCCTGAAATTTATAAGAATCTGCTAACTGTCCCTTATAGGCAGCAGAGCAGTGCTTACAGAAGTCCTCAAAAAAAGAGTTAAATGAGATTTCTGTGCCCAGAAAAAATGTAGATCAGGTATAAAGGCAGAAGATAAACTTCTTTAAAAGTGTGATGAATATACATTCCCTGAGCTTCTTGAAAAAGTGAAACAGAACAAGCTTTTTATGGTAAAAAGGCATGGCTGTGATCATTAAATTCATTTAATCTTAGGACTTGAAAAACAAATAGTAAAATTTTTTATTGCAAACTAAAATGTTAATGTCTTAATCCCTAACAATACAGAAATGATAAAAATCACAACTGTTAGTAAGAGAAGGGAGAGTTAAGGACAGTTAGTACAAGTAAGTTTATCTTTCATAGCCAAGCAGTTGATTAAATGGATTAAGCAAGAAATAAAAATGTAAACATATTTAAAATATAAAAATAAACACTAATAAAAGTGTACATAGCTTAAATTTATTCTTTCTCATAATAAGGAATCAATACATGAGCCTAAAAATGTAGAGGATTCAGTACACTGCACAGAGTTAATCATTAGGTAAAAAGCAAAGTAAAAGATTTTATACATAATAAAAACAGAAAGCATTACATAAAATATGGTGATAGAACTAAGACCAAACATTTCTGTCACGTCAACAAGGTCTGCCTTTTCCAATGAAAAAAAAAAGACTCCTACTGAACCACAAAGGCAAACAACCACACATTGTCTACAAGAGAGACACACTTAGAACGAAACACCAATGTCCCGAGAGAACCACACGAAATAATGGGACACAGTGAAAGTTCAGTCCATACCCTCCAAAGTGACTGAAGTGAGGGAAAGGGCCCAGCTACACAACACACCCAAGAACTGGGCTGAACGAACCTTTAATTAATAAGCTGTGCTCTGTAAATACATCCATCAAAGCTCATGTTCTATTTGTTCTCTCCACCTTCTCCTCTAAAGGTCTTTTTGGAAATTTAGACCTGCTTTTCCCTGACAATGGGCCAGCAGTGAGGACCAGCGAGGGGACCCTATCTGTGTACCTTCCTGCTCACCAAGGTTCTGAGATGCCTCTAGACCCAAAAGACACACCACGCTTGTGGTTAGCTGAGAAAAATAGAAGACTAATGGTGATCTGACACAATGACAGCCAATTTCCCCTCTCCAGGGCAGCAGCAACGCTCCATTTATCTTGAGCCCTTTGTGGGTGGGCTACCTGTGCTCTTCTTGTTCTTATGAACAAGGATGGGCAGGGTGGACCAGGGGGCAGCAGTGGTGCAACTGGGCCTCTTGTAGAAGGATAGGACTAAAGAAGAATTGCATTGATATGAATAAAAATATGGAGTTTAATTTGTCTGATTGTATCTTTCATTAAACACACGATAAGCTCCAACAGAGAGCTATATCTCCAGGCCAGTGTTACTAATATGAGTCTGCATTTATCTTACTCTTACTACGGGGAGTACTTATGTTTTACAGCCTCATGGTCGTTAAGATTTTTTTCTCAGCTACAGGTACTAGAAAACTGATGATACATTCAGTGGTATTCAAGGACATTGCAAGTAGCAAAGGGTGCTTTACTGAAAACACATTTTAGATATTTGGATTATCTTTGAAATGCAGAGCGTAAGGCAGTAAAATGCAAAACATTCATCTTTCCTCTGAGCTCACTTAAATATTCCTTGACCATTGTGGGATTTCTACCTCTCCAAGGTGAACATTTTTTCTAAGGAGACTTACGGGCTCTGAAAAGAGGGAACCATCTGAAATTAAAATACCCTGTGGAAATGATGAAGAATGAATGTTAAAATAAAAATGGTCTCAGTTTCTTCCTCCTTCGGTATAGAGACAGAATTCTTTAGGGCCTGGTGTCTGCACATTATAAGTTATTACACAAAGGTACAGCACAATCACACACAAATTAGAATTATTCTTTTCAGATGCCTTGTCTGTTTCATCTCCTATCATGACATATCCCTGAAATAAGCGATCACTTAACTTAAAAAACTTAAGAATTAGCATTTACTTGTGTGAATGGCAATGATTAGATAAATTTTTGTAGAGTCCTTACAATTCACTTTTGTGAATGTCACCTTTATTTACTCCCCTGTTCAATCAACACAGTACACTTTTAATAGTTAACGTGTGTGGAATAACATGGAGAAAAATTAAATGAAAATTCATCCATCTCTCCCAATCCTTTTAAAGGAGCTCTGACTCCTTTAAAGGAGCTCCTTTAAAGGAGCTTTTCAGGACCAGACTTCAAGCAAATGTTGAACCTCACTCAGTTGACAGTGCAATATTTTGGTGAGGATGACTCACAGCCCAGGATCTTGTATTTCAGAAGACATCTCAGGGAAGAGTGTCAGTCTCACAGGCAGTCTGCCTGCTGGCTGCCAGTCCCTATATGAGGCCAGTCTTGTGCCCCTGAGGCCCACACCACAGCAAGAGTCATTTCCGGTCTTAAATGAAGAGTGAATCAGTGCCCTTCTCTGAAAGTGTCCAGAGCAGGCCCCTAAACTGTGGGACACTTGCCTTGACTCCGCCTTCTGCTGCCTGTTTAGGGTCCTAGGAAGCCCATGGATCTGGTGTAACCTCAACTTCTCTACTTCTCTGGCCTTATGGTCCCACTCTTAGTTTCAGTGTGCTGTCAACATGTGTATTTCAGTCTGAGCCATGGGAACCTCAGCTCCTGATTTCAGTATTACTCTAGCCTGTTACCTCACCAAACACAGCAAGTTCCAGCCTTGGCACCATCTCCACTCCCAGTAGCAGAGATCCAGACACCAATCCTATGCAACACACAAGCTTCCAGGACTGCTCTGTGCCAGAAGCAATACTCCCAAAGGCCTTTAAATGCTCGGGAAGAAAGAAAAGCCATGAAGATTTGCACCTGATGCTCAGTGCCTACATCACAAACAGAAGAAAAGCTCCTCTTCTTCATGTCCACAGAATGGCAGCCTTTTGTGATCGATCAATGGAGAATTAAGAACTAAGGCACAAGGGAGAAAAAAAGCAAGAAAAAGTCAGTTAGAGAAAGAAGGAAGAAAGTAACAAGTAGAGATCAGAGAACCAGATGGGTGATAAAAGGAGCTGTGGTGGTGATGATTAAAACTGAGATGGGAAAAAAAGAGTCTTCCTCTAGCAGAAGTCAATTAGTAGAAGCACGGAAAGGCAATGATCATCTAAAGAGAAAATGGACACACATTTATGACTGGATAGGGCTGGGCATAAAAAAGCATTAGTAGATAATCACAATATTCTTCAACATAGTATATAAAATATCAGGGAGCAGGATGGCTGATATTTAAAGGCTCAACAGATTTTCAGTCTTTCGAAGTATGAAGGGAGCATATAGTTCTAGCTCTAGAAAGAAAACCATTTCCTATGCCCCACGATGCTCTCACGTAAATAAATTAGGAAGACTATATGGTGTTCTGAGTTAGTGGTTCTCAGTGAAAAGATAGAAAGATGTCCTTGTCTCCAACCCAGTGCTCTTTGAAAAGGCAAAAGAGTTTTATGAGCAAATGCAAATGACTGATTCATGTGTATTTTTGAAGGAGTATCTTTGGCATTTTAAAAAGACCCTTGGTATTAAAAAGGTTGGATATAACATGAAAAATAGTTAGCAAATGACCATGCTGCAGTAGCATGTCATGGCATTTTCAGACAGCTCATTTCTTAGAACAGTCTCTCTTCTGTGCACTGCAATGGAGCTGCTGAAATCAAGCCCCTCTGGGAGCCAACAGAAGAAGGATTATTTTTACACGTGCAAGTTGAATAGGCTCTCTGAAATAAAACTGCTGGGTTAGAAACTCCATTATCCTACAACTTCCAAAGCCAAGAAACATCTTCACTCGCTCCTCACAGATTGCCAGTTGTTGCGAGGATGAACACATGCATTTGTTTTGCCTTGATATTCAGAGCAGTCCAGACATACAGTTCTAGCTCTAGAAAGAAAACCATTTCCCAGTCACGTGTCCAGGATTATGAAGCTACTCTACTCATTCTCAGGCAGCAGGATCAGTTTGGGAAATATTTTTCCTACATTCCTATATAAAATGTACTTTATTGATTTGACCCATTGTTTGGGAATCGTTCAGAACAGCAAATAATTCTAATAACAGCTAACATTTACTTAGTGCCAGGCAGTTTTAAGCACTTTACATAAGTGTACTCATTTAATCCACAATAGGATGTTTCTACCTGGCACCATTAAGGCGAGTTCTTTAACTCTGACAACTAATTGGAATTCTGACAGTCATAGCTTCCTCCTATGATGATCTGAAATGAGGCAACAATGAGAAACGAGACTTATCTGTCAAGTCAGGAGGTCGGAACACATCCAGCCTTAATCCTGAACCAATAACTGAGTAATTAAGATGCTTGAAGCTGACAAATGACTCCTATTGAGCTTGGTCTTCTTGGGAAGAGTGATATTTATTCTAAAGGCTGTAATATTGGTCTTAATGTGGGGATTTTATATGATATAATCTATGAATAAATAATTGAAACAGGTATTTTAGTAAGTAAATATGTATCCATGTTCTACTCCAACACAATAATCCTTAAAAATCTTCTATAAAATGTGCCTAAGAAGGCTTTTCTAAATAAGTTCTGCCCAGAGCCAGTCATTTGTGAAGGCAGTCCTTGGTCGCACCCTACTAGGTATTCTTTGCATGGATACACTGACTATTGCAATAAAATAATTAATTCCTATTACACTGGGGTTCTAATAAATCAATGGATTGTAACTAGTTTGCCTTTTGGAGGGAGTAGATGACAACCAGAACATTTTTTAAGATCCCCTATGCCTTAGGTATTTTCTAGGAAACAGAATGTAATCACCAAGAAAATCTTCTTTCCTACAATAACTAAAATCTAAAAACCACAGTTAATTCAGTACAGTTATCCAAGGACAGAGGAAACTTGCCCATTGGTGCCTCAGTATCAGGGGAATGATGAGCCCCACTCCTTCCTTCCTCGTGGTATTTATTTTATTCCATATAACTTCTTAGCCCCATATAGGTGACATGCAGCACATCTTAAAGATTATCTTCCCATATGGCAAAAGTGATTGCCTTAATTAAAAGTTTGTCTTAAAAGAATTATCCTTCCAGATTGGTTTGAGGTTACTTTTTTACTGTTTACATAACAGACAACACACTGCCAAATGTCTCCTGTCTCCACTTCTGAAGTGCAGAGGAAAGGATAGAGTGTATCCGGCAGATCCCCAGGATAATAAAAAGTGGTTAGAATTAACTTTAAGTTGAATGGTGTGTCAATTACTTCCTTCAAAAATCTCCTGTATCATCCACTCAGAGGCCAGATTTATAGAGAGAAATACTCATTTACAGCCAGCTCTCCAGCTGCATTTCATTTACAACTTTCACAGTGGCCACTGAGAGGCCAGTGGTAAAAGAGCAAGACCATCCTCCCAAGACCATGCTCTTATGAGGGCTAGAGAGCTGGGTGTAGAGCTGTTCTCTCTGAGCAAAGGGGCAGGCAGTGTCTATCCTTCCGGGGTTTCTAACAGCTCTTCTCACACCAGCACGAGCCAGTCAGATGCAATGCATTTTTTAAATTGCTCTACTATATGAGAATGTAATTGGATTGAAGATATTTTAAATTTATTCAATTAAAATTTATTCAATTTTTTTTTTTTTTTTTTTTTTTGCGGTACGCAGGCCTCTCACTGTTGTGGCCTCTCCCGTTGTGGAGCACAGGCTCCGGACGCGCAGGCTCCGCGGCATGTGGGATCTTCCCAGACCGGGGCACGAACCCACGTCCCCTGCACTGGCAGGCGGACTCTCAACCACTGCGCCACCAGGGAAGCCCCAGTTTAATTTTTATTCTTGTTAAGATCAACAGTAGTTAAATGGTATAAAATCACCTCAAGTTAATTTATTTTCTAAGCCCTTTAAACGACCTTCAGGAACAAATAGCTTTCTCCCTTTCAAGTAACACATATAATGCCTTTGCTTTAACACAGATGGCAAGAAATGGGAATAAATTTTACCGGTGCAACATATTATAAAATCACAACTAAAACAGGAGAGAAAAAATGTTTCCTTCTCTCTTTGCAATACTATGTCATAAAGTAAACCAAGTAGAGTATAAATATATAAAATACAAATTACCTAAAGCAGTGAATTAAACTTGGTAGCTATCTTTCTACAGTGCTATAAAGCACTACCTTTTACAAAGGTTATTTTTCATGGTTATCATTCTAGATGTTTAGAGCAGCAGTATAGCACTTAATTGAAAAATGTATGGTCTTCATCTTAAGCAGACAAAACCTAACACGGACATAACTAACCAAGGTATACACGGGATGAAATTAAAGTAGAAGACTCAAACAGAAAGAGGTGTGCGGAGAATTGTGTTTTGATTTTCGGCAGATAGCAGACAGTCTCTTGAAATAAAATTCCCTATCTACCCCTGATGCTCTGAATGTCTCTAAATCACACTTGAGCACAGCTATCCACTACAATAGTGAAAAATATGAAAAGGAAATAACCCACCTGTGAGTGATACATTAGAGTTTATTCACACCTTGGAATAATACTATGGTAGATAAAATATGTATTTTTAAATTTCAAAAACATAATGTTGAGTGAAAAAAATCAAGAAAATTGCAAATATATAGAATTACATATGTGTGAGTATATACGGGTTGGCCAAAAAGTTCGTTCGGGTTTTTCATAACATCTTACAGAAAAACGTGAACGAACTTTTTAGCTAACCCTATATATGTGTATATGTATATATACACACATATATAAATATATACATATATATAATACAGCAATAATATATACTGTTTATGGATACAGTCACAAATAGAAAAAGCACTAAAACATGCGTGGAATGGCACTCTCCAACTTCCGGATAGTGATTCTTCGGGGAGGAAAAAAAAATAGATAAATGCATTAGAATTTAGGTACATCCATAAAATTTTATTTGAGAGAGACACCAGATGCAAATAGAACAAAACGTTAAAATCTGTTAAATTTGAGAAACAGATACGTCGGTGGATTTAATTTTTTGCTAGTTTGAAATATTTTATTAAAAATAAACAGAAAAAGAAATCAAATGCCTCCATATATATTTTATCATTACCATCTGAGTATACTGCCTTATTATGATTAGAATCTTATTATGATTAGAATAATGTGCTTGATTTTTTTTGAATTTTATTTATTTTTTTATAGAGCAGGTTCTTATTAGTCATCCATTTTATACACATCAGTGTATACATTTCAATCCCAATCTTCCGATTCATCACACCACCACCACCACCCCCTGCCGCTTTCCCCCCTTGGTGTCTATATGTTTCTTCTCTACATCTGTGTCTCTAATTCTTCCCTGCAAACCAGTTCACCTGTACCATTTTTTTAGTTTCCACATATATGCGTTAATATACGATATTTGTTTTTCTCTTTCTGACTTACTTCACTCTGTATGACAGTCTCTATATGCAAACACGTCTCTACAAATGACCCAATTTCGGTCCTTTCTATGGCTGAGTAATATTCCATTGTATATAGGCACCACATCTTCTTTATCCATTCGTCTGTTGATGGGCATTTAGGTTGCTTCCGTGACCTAGCTATTGTAAACAGGGCTGCAATGAACATTGGGGTGCATGTCTCTTTTTGAATTATGGTTTTCTCTGGGTATATGCCCAGTAGTGGGATTGCTGGGTCATATGGTAATTCTATTTTTAGTTTATTAAGGAACCTCCATACTGTTCCCCATAGTGGCTGTATCAATCTACATTCCCACCAACAGTGCAGGAGGGTTCCCTTTACTCCACACCCTCTCCAGCATTTGTTGTTTGTAGATTTTCTGATGATGCCCATTCTAACTGGTGTGAGGTGATACCTCACTGTAGTTTTGATTTGCATTTCTCTAACAATTAGTGATGTTAAGCAGCTTTTCATGTGCTTCTTGGCCATCTGTATGTCTTCTTTGGAGAAATGTCTGTTTATGTCTTCTGCCCATTTTTTGATTGGGTTGTTTGTTTCTTCAATATTAAGCTGCATGAGCTGTTTATATATTTTGGAGATTAATCCGTTGTCCGTCGATTCGTTTGCAAATAATTTCTTCCATTTTGAGGGTTGTCTTTTCGTCTTGTTTATGGTTTCCTTTGCTGTACAAAAGTTTTTAAGTTTCATTAGGTCCCATTTGTGTATTTTCATTTTTATTTACATTACTCTAGGAGGTGGATCAAAAAAGATTTTGCTGTGATTTATGTCAAAGAGTGTTCTTCCTATGTTTTCCTCTAAGAGTTTTATAGTGTCCACTCTTACATTAAGTTCTCTAATCCATTTTGAGTTTATTTTTGTATATGGTATTAGAGTGCTCTAATTTCATTCTTTTAGATGTAGCTGTCCAGTTTTCCCAGCACCGCTTATTGAAGAGACTGTCTTTTCTCCATTGTATATCCTTGCCTCCTTTGTCATAGATTAGTTGACCATAGGTGCATGGGTTTATCTCTGGGCTTTCTATCTTGTTTCATTGATCTATGTTTCTGTTTTTGTGTCAGTACCATATTGCCTTGATTACTGTAGCTCTGTAGTATAGTCTGAAGTCAGGGAGTCTCATTCCTCCAGCTCTGTTTTTTTCCCTCAAGACAGCTTTGGCTATTCGGGGTATTTTGTGTCTCCATACAAATCTGAAGATTTTTTGTTCTAGTTCCGTAAAAACTGTCACTGGTAATTTGATAGGGATTGCATTCAATCTGTAGATTGCATTGGGTAGTATAATCATTTTGATAATATTGATTCTTCCAATCCAAGAACATGGTATATCTCTCCATCTGTTGGTATCATCTTTAATTTCTTTCATCAGTGTCTTATAGTTTTCTGCATACAGGTCTTTTGTCTCCGCAGGTAGCTTTATTCCTAGGTATTTTATCCTTTTTGTTGCAATGGTAAACGGGAGTCTTGTTAATTTCTCTTTCAGATTTTTCATCATTAATGTATAGGAATGCAAGAGATTTCTGTGCATGAACTTTGTATCCTGCAACTTTACCAAATTTATTGAGTAGCTTTAGTAGTTTTCTGGTGGCATCTTTAGGATTCTCTATGTATAGTATCATGTAATCTGCAAACAGTGACAGTTTTACTTCTTCTTTTGCAGTTTGGATTCCTTTTATTTCTTTTTTTCTCTGATTGCCGTGGCTAGGACTTCCAAAACTATGTTGAATAATAGTGGTGAGAGTCGACATCCATGTCTTGTTCCTGATCTTAGAGGAAATGCTTTCAGTTTTTCACCATTGAGAATGATGTTTTCTGGGGGCTTGTCATATATGGCCTTTATTATGTTGAGGTAGGTTCCCTCTATGCCCACTTTCTGGAGAGTTTTATCATTAATGGGTGTTGAATTTTGTCAAAATCTTTTTCTGCATCTATTGAGATGATCATACGGTTTTTATTCTTCAGTTTGCTAATATGGTGTATCACATTGTTTGATTTGCCTATATTGAAGAATCCTTGCATCCTTGGGATAAATTCAACTTGATCATAGTGTATATGTCCCTTTAAATGTGTTGGATTCTGTTTGCTAGTATTTTGTTGAGGATTTTTGTATCTATATTCGTCAGTGATATTGGTCTGTAATTTTCTTTTTTTGTAGTATCCTTGTCTGGTTTTGGTATCAGTGTAATGGTGGCCTCATAGAATGAGTTTGGGAGTGTTCCTTCCTCTGCAATTTTTTGGAAGACTTTGAGCAGGATGGGTGTTAGCTGTTCTCCAAATGTTTGATAGAATTCACCTGTGAAGCCATCTGTTCCTGGACTTTTGTTTGTTGGAAGATGTTTAATCACAGTTTCAATTTCATTACTTGTGATTGGTCTGTTCATATTTTCTATTTATTCCTGGTTTAGTCTTGGAAGGTTATACCTTTCTAAGAATTTATCCATTTCTTCCACGTTGTCCATTTTATTGGCATAGAGTTGCTTGTAGTAATCTCTCAGTATGCTGTGTATTTCTGAGGAGGCTGTGGTAAGTTCTCCTTTTTCATTTCTAATTTTCTTGATTTGAGTCCTCTTCCTCTTTTTCTTGATGAGTGTGGCTAATGGTTTATCAATTTTGTTTATCTTCTGAAAGAACCAGCTTTTAGTTTTATTGATCTTTGCTATTGTTTTCTTTGTTTCTATTTCATTTATTTCTGCTCTGATATTTATGATATCTTTCCTTCTGCTAACTTTGGGTTTTGTTTGTTCTTCTTTCTCCACTTCTTTTAGGTGTAAGGTTAGATTGTTTATTTGAGAGTTTTCTTGTTTCTTGAGGTAGTCTTGTATAAACTTCCCTCTTAGAACTGCTTTTGCTACATCCCATAGGTTTTGGATCATTGTGTTTTCATTGTTACTTGTCTCTAGGTATTTTTTGATTTCCTCTTTGATTTCCTCAGTGATCTCTTGGTTATTAAGTAACGTATTGTTTAGCCTCCATGTGTTTGTGATTTTTACATTTTTCTCCCTGTAATTGATTTCTAATCTCATAGCGTATGGTCTGAAAAGATGCTTGATATAATTTCAATTTCCTTAAATTTACTGAGGCTTGGTCTGTGACCCAAGATGTGATCTATCCTGGAGAATGTTCTGTGCACACTTGAGAAGAAAGTGTAATCTGCTGTTTTGGGATGGAATGTTCTATAAATATCAATTAAATCTATCTGTTCTATTGTGTCATTTAAATCTTCTGTTTCCTTATTTATTTTCATTTTGGATGATGTGTCCATTGCTGTAAGTGAGGTGTTAAAGTCCCCCACTATTATTGTGTTACTGTCAATTTACTCTTTTATAGCTGTTAGCAGTTGCCTTATGTATTGAGGTGCTCCTATGTTATGTGCATAAATATTTACAATTTTTATATCTTCTTCTTGGATTGATCCCTTGATCATTCTGTAGTGTCCTTCTTTGTCCCTTCTAATAGTCTTTATTTTAAAGTCTACTTTGTCTGATATGAGAATTGCTACTCCAGCTTTCTTTTGGTTTCCATTTGCATGGAATATCTTTTTCCATCCCCTTACTTTCAGTCTGTATGTGTCTCTAGGTCTGAAGTGGGTCTCTTGTAGACTGCATATATATGGGTCTTGTTTTGTGTCCATTTAGCAGGCCTGTGTCTTTTGGTTGGAGCATTTATTCCATTCACGTTAAAGGTAATTATTGATATGTATGTTCCTATTACCATTTTCTTAATTGTTTTGGGTTTGTTTTCGTAGGTCCTTTTCTTCTCTTACGTTTCCCACTTAGAGAAATTCCTTTAGCATTTGTTGTAGAGCTGGTTTGGTGGTGCTGAATTCTCTTAGCTTTCGCTTTTCTGTAAGGCTTTTGATTTTTCCATCGAATCTGAATGAGATCCTTGCTCGGTAGAGTAATCTTGGTTGTAGGTTTTTCCCTTTCATCACTTTAATTATATCATGCCACTCCCTTCTGGCTTGTAGAGTTTCTGCTGAGAAATCAGCTGTTAACTTTATGGGAGTTCCCCTGTATGTCATTTGTCATTTTTCCCTTGCTGCTTTTAATAATTTTTCTTTGTCTTTAATTTTTGCCAATATGATTACCATGTGTCTTGGCGTGTTTCTCCTTGGGTTTAACCTGCATGGGACTCGCTGTGCTTCCTGGACTTGGGTGGCTCTTTCCTTTCCCATGTTAGGGAAGTTTTCGACTATAATCTCTTCAAATATTTTCTCAGGTCCTTTCTCTCTCTCTTCTCCTTCTGGGACACCTATAATGCGAATGTTGTTGAGTTTAATGTTGTCCCAGAGGTCTCTTAGGCTGTCTTCATTTCTTTTCATTCTTTTTTCTTTATTCTGTTCTGCAGCAATGAATTCCACCATTCTGTCTTCCAGGTCACTTATCTGTTCTTCTGCCTCAGTTATTCTGCTATTTGTTCCTTCTAGTGTAGTTTTCATTTCAGTTACTGCATTGTTCATCTCTGTTTGTTTGTTCTTTAGTTCTTCTAGGTCTTTGTTAAACATTTCTTGCATCTTCTCCATCTTTGCCTCCATTCTTTTTCCAAGATCCTGGATCATCTTCACTATCATTATTTTGAATTCTTGTTCTGGAAGGTTGCCTATCTACACTTCATTTAGTTGTTTTTCTGGGGGTTTATCTTGTTCCTTCATCTGGTACATAGCCCCCTGTCTTTTCATCTTGTCTATCTTTCTATGAATGTATTTTTTGTTCCACAGGATGCAGGACTGTAGTTCTTCTTGCTTCTGCTGTCTGCCGGCTGCTGGATGAGGCTATCTAAGAGGCTTGTGCAAGTTTCCTGATGGGAGGGACTGGTGGTGGGTAGAGCTGGCTGTTGCTCTGGTGGACAGAGCTCATTAAAAGTTTAATCTGCTTGTCTGATGATGGGTGGGACTGGGTCCCCTCCCTGTTGGTTGTTTGGCCTGAGGTGACCCAACACTGGAGCCTACCCCAGTTCTTTGTTGGGACTAATGGTGAACTCTGGGAGGGCTCACGCCAAGGAGTACTTCCCAGAACCTCTGCCTCCAGTGTCCCTGTCCCCATGGTTAGACAGAGTCACCCCCTGCCTCTGCAGGAGACCCCTCAACACCAGCAGGTATGTCTGGTTCAGTCTCTATGGGTCACTGCTCCTTCCCCTGGGTCCCGATGCAGACACTACTTTATGTGTGCCCTCCAAGAGTGGAGTCTCTGTTTCCCCCAGTCCTGTCGAAGTCCTGCAATCAAATCCCACTAACCTTCAAAGTCTGATTCTCTAGGAATTCCTCCTCCTGTTGCCGAACCCCGTTCGGCAGCCTGATGTGGGGCTCAGAACCTTCACTCCAGTGGGTGGACTTCTGTGGTAGAAGTGTTATACAGTTTGTGGGTCACCCACCCAGCAGTTATGGGATTTAATTTGATTGTGATTGCGCCCCTCCTACCATCTCATTGTGGCTTCTCCTTTGTCTTTGGACGTGGGGTATCTTTTTTGGTGAGTTTCAGTGTCTTCCTGTCAATAATGGTTCAGCAGTTAGTTGTGATTCCAGTGTTCTCTCAAGAGGGAGTGAGAGCACATCCTTCTACTCCGCCATCTTGAACCAATCCCTGAGAAACTTTTAAGTATCAGGCACTGTCCTTCAATATCTGTTGTTCACCCGCTAGTGTTGGAGAGTCTCCCACAGAGGTAGGGGGTGGCTGTGGCTCAACGTGAGGACAAGGACACTGGCAGCAGAAGCTCTGGGAAGTACTCCCCGGCAGGAGCTCCCCCAGAGTCCGTCCAGAATAACCACTTAGTTATAGCATTGCAAAGCACCCATTTCCTCTCATTTCTTCCTTTCTAACCAAGGGAGAATGCAGTTTTCAGCTTTCCCTTATCATTGTCCCCCAAAAGACTGTTATCAAACATTGCTACCTTGGGTAGGGCCATTTGTGACATTCTCAACCCCATCTAAAAAAAAGTAAGGAGCAAATTCTTAGTGAATGTCAGATTTTCCCAGTGTCTAAATTTTTTAAAATTAATTAATTAATTGATTGATTTTTGGCTGCATTGGGTCTTCGTTGTGGTGCGCGGGCATCTCATTGTGGTGGTTTCTCTTGTTGCAGAGCATGGGCTCTAGGTGCGCAGGCTTCAGTAGTTGTGGCTTGTGGGTTCTAGAGCACAGGCTCAGTAGTTGTGGTACACAGGCTTAGCTGCTCTGCGGCGTGGGGGATCTTCCCAGACCAGGGCTCGAACCCGTGTCCCCTGCATTGGTAGGCAGATGCTTAACCACTGCACCACCAAGGAAGCCCCCCAGTGTCTAAATTTTTACCAGAGTTCAACTTACTAACTGAGAGCACAAATGTCATGAATTATACCCACATGGTCTAAAATAAATTTTCAAAGATGCTTAACATCAAAGAGGAAGAAACTTAAACACTGTGAAAATGATAAATGATATATATACATAATTATAGCAACTTAATATAGGAAAATTCATAATTAAATCTGTCTTAAGTGAAAGAGTTTTAAATGAATTAGCCATATACCGATGTAAACATTTATATTGATGAGGTTATAGCATACCCAACAGAAGGATCAACTGTAACAATAACTGAAAATTAGATTAGTGTATAGAAGTGGCAAAATGGTCATTAGCGCACTAAGATAAAAGCATATTTTGTGACAAGTTCACATCCATGTGATACTTAAGGGTACAGTGTTAAAATTCACACATTTAAAATGGTAACATAAACTTTACTCGCCATTGTTTCACAAGATTTGGCAAACCCTGCAGAGGAAATTATTCTGGGAATAATATTAAATGGTGTTTTGCTTATCATGGTAATTATAAGAGAAAAATCTTTGTTTCCAAACAAATGGAGTAGAGGTAAGAGTCATGAGTTATGGAAGAAGATTCTGTGATGTTTAGGGTTCAAACTTTCCTGGATAATGTACAGGGAACAAAAAAAAAAGGAAGAAATAGGATGGATTATCATTTCAATTCTTAGTTCTGAGTAAGAGATGCCAGAAAAATTTGATATGAGCCCATAAGCAACTGATTATATTACTTGAACCTACAGAATACACTGAATGCTTGAAAGTTACAAATAAATTATCTGTTTTCCATTTATTGAATCATTTTCCAAAACATAAATGAACAAAAAGTGTAAAAACAAGTGGAACAAACTATGCTTTAAAAGATTCAGCCCTGTAGAGGTGTTAAATAGTGAAATTCCTTGGGAAACTCAACCATGTGTTTTGTGCCTTATCAGCTCTGAATAAATAATGTAGGCTGTCTGCCAAATTAAGAATCTCATAATAAGTTGTTCAGATGGTGTTATAAGTGAGAGATGGATTGGGCTGTGCTCTCCTGAAGGAAGTGGGTAGATGACATTGGTGGAAAAGGAAAATGACATTAGTGGCAAGGACACAAAATTAAAAATGACAGAATAAGTGTGAGATAGTAAAGCAGGTGATGAAAGGATTTTAGAGAGACAAAAAGGATTCTCTTAATTAAATGTGATTAGGCATCTGTTATTTTTTTTAAAAAAGGAAATCAAAGTAGTATCAGGACACGTTTTTCTGATTTTTCTGATTAAGCAGCAAGATTCCACCACCACCCTTCATCGTTTTTAAACTTTCAGTTTTGGTGTGTGAATTCTAAAGTAAGTCTCAGACGTGAGTAATTTTAGCCTGGAAGCTATAAGAAATAAAGAGAATTTTGGAATGAAGGTTGTAAAGTCAGCCATTGGGCCTTCTCCAAGTAATAACAGCATGTAGTTCTATTAAGCATGATAAATTCCCCTTCCAGATTTTTTAAAAAACATCAGACATAACTCTCATAGAGACAGGGACTTTGCAGGCTAAATTATTCTAAATAGCCATTTAATTAATGCCAAAAACACAGAATAAGATTTCAATCTACAGGGGACCCTGTATAATATTTTTTTAATTAAAGCACCTGTAAAAATAACATTGTTATTTTTATAGTAGTAACTACATTTGGATACTATTAATGTTGTTATTCATTAGATTCCTCTTCAAGGTGCTGCTTTAAATTGATCACTCAGGTTTCCTATATCCCGGTCACTATTGAATAATTAATTCAAAGAATGATTATTGAACAATTGACGTATACAAGATAATATGATAGATGTGGGGATGGGAAATGAAAAGAAGTTTATAACTTAGCCCTTATTTTTAGCAACTTTTTTTTTTTTTTGGCCGCAGGGCATGTGGGATCTTAGTTCCCTGACCAGGAATGGAACCCCGCCCCCTGCAGTGGAAGTGCAGAGTCTGCCAGGGAAGTCCAGCCCTTATTTTTAAGAAGCTTAACATCTAAGTAAGAGATAGTCAGGAAATGTATGATCAGGGAAGACTATGGAAAAGGTAGAGATTGAACTGGGCTTTGAAGGATTCTTCACATTTTAAGAGCCATGACTGGGGAAAAAGAAAAAAAAGTGCCTAAGTAACAGGAATCAGCTACTTCAGGCTGAGCAAAACAATGGTTCCTGCCCAACTACGTAAGAGGAAACTTAGTGCTGAAAATGAATTTATAGCTAAGAGACATGTATGAATTAATTAAACCAAGATACTTGGTTTAAGAACATGCAGAAAGTTCTAAAATAAATTAGCAGTTCACAGTCTGAGAATTTCAGACCCCTAGAGGGATCACTGAATTATTGCAAGCAACTTATGAAGGTAATCTGAGTCCAGGCAATAGATTTAATAAATAACATCATCGGCAAATACTAACCACTGTCTTTCAAAAGCTGTTGTGGGTGATAAAGAATATATTCACTTAATAGCACTAGTGCACTGAAGGAATAACTATTGAAATTTCATATCACTTCATTGTTTTATTCAGATTAAAGAAACTATATATATACATATGCATCATACTGCATCGCCATTTTTGTTGACATTTTTAGTTAATATATTATGACTATATTTTTATGTGAACGAATATACTTATAAATCTTATAAAGCTTATAAATCATTTCAAAATATTGACTGGTATTTTGTTCTATTCTATAATTAATTTAAACATTCCCCTACTTTGGAAGATTTAAGTTGTTCTATATTAAAAATGATGCTGTTTATAAACATTCTTGCTATAGCTAAGTATTATATACATCCTTAAATTTTGGGGGATAAATCCCTACATATGAAGTCGCTAAGTCAAAAAGTATACACTTTTTAGGATTTCAATATATATTGCTAAATTGCCTTCTCAAAGATTCTATCATTATGTGTTCCTTCCAGCAGGTTATAAGACCACTAACTTCCCTGCTAATATGAAACAATATTATAAACAAAACAGAAGTAGAGTCACAGATATAGAAAACAAACTTACGGTTACCAGGGGATAAGCTGGGGGAGGGATAAGTTGGGAGACTGGGATTGACATACACACACTACTATATATAAAATAGATAACTTATAAGAGCCTGCTGTATAGCACAGGGAACTCTACTCAATGGTCTATATGCGAAAAGAATCTAAAAAACAAAAAAGAGTGTATATATGTATATGTATAACTGATTCACTTTGCCATACACCTGAAACTAACACAACACTGTAAATCAACTATACTCCAGTTAAAAAAAAAAGCAAGTGGGCAATGAACAGATGACCTCCTCTGGAGACTTTAAAACAAACAAAATGGATATAGATTGGCAAAACTAAAAAAAAAAAGGGGTATTCATAGTCAAATAGATTAGAAATTTCCAAGCTACAGCTATATGGCATGTGAAGTACACAGACAATCAAAACATATTTAAGTATTTTGTGCATGTGCCTCAGGTCAGCAGACAGATCTATGACAGCTATCGAGAACTGTGTACAGTGTTTCCTATCATCAACCACTCATACACTTTCCTAAGAGATATTCACCTTGTTGAAAGTTCTTTGCTTCTCTGTAGCCTCAAAGAATTACAACCCAAGGTGCTCTGAAAAAGGAGTCAATACAGTAAGAAATATCCTGGTTTCCCAATGTGCACAAACATGTGAGAAAGACTACTTTCCCTTGCAGAGGATCTTGTTACTTCGACAGCAGCAGTATCTACATAGAAGGGAATGAGAACAGTGAAAATGTGCTCTCTGTGAATGTGGTAGCATTACTCCAATTCATCCAGAAAGAAGACAGTAATAGAATTGGAAGTTTTTATCAGTTTGGGCAACTTAGAAAATGTGCCTTCTATGCACACATTCACTGTTTTCTGTGCATGGCAGGAAAAGAAACTGATTTGTTGGATCTGATTACAGTTATTAAAAAATCAAAAAGCTTTGCCTCTATTTGATTTCTTTAAGTGATGCCTATTGCATTTGGAGAGGATTGGAAACTATCCTTTGAAAAAACTGTAGGTCTCAGGAACCTGTAGGAGTAATTTCTATTACTCCTATTACTATTACTACTCCTATTACTCCTATTACTATTACTACTCCTATTACTCCTATTACTCCTATTACTATTACTATTACTCCTATTACTCCTATTACTCCTATTACTATTATTACTATTACTATAATAGTAATAATATTACTATTATTAATATTACTATTATTACTATTACTATTACTCCTATTACTATTACTACTATTATTATTATTACTCCTATTACTCCTATTACTCCTATTACTCCTATTACTATTACTCCTATTACTCCTATTACTATTACTCCTATTACTCCTATTACTCCTATTACTCCTATTACTACTCCTATTACTCCTATTACTATTGAGATCTCTGACTATCTACACATTTCAGTAACATTCACTTATGCCTTTAAAACGAAAGTAAGAAGTCTTCCTTCTGAAAGAGAAAATGATGATGTAAACAGGCAGAGGAGAAATTGAGATTTTAAAAACCTGAAGTCCTTCAGAACACTTTGATTCTATACTTAATTCTATTCCTACATCCTCTTCCCTGATTTGGTACTTGATTTTGTTTTCCCCCAAATATTGTGTCACCCTATGTTGATGCTGCCTTGTTTATTAGAGCTCTAGTTTACCTTACAAATTCATAAGGTCTAATTCCTTCAGTATCTGTTGTTTTTTTGGATGCTAGGGAGAGGAAGCTAAGAATTCCAGGCAAGAATCCAAAGTCATGTTGTTCAAATAAACCTCCAAATACACTGACCATGGGAAAGGATTTGCCTTTCTAAACCATTATTGAAATCTATCAAGGGTATAAGCCAATCAGGAGAGCAACAGGGATGGGACTAAGGCCCACGGAAGAAGATTTGAACTAGTTAAAATTCAGCATGTGTTATCTGGGCTTGAAAGTCACAGAGCAGCTGAAGGGATTTATGGGAATTCACAACAGAGTGAGTTGTAGGAGAGAAAAATATCAGTAAAACTCCTTAAAATGAAATAATCTAGACAGATAACAGAAGTTGCTGCCCTAAAATACCAGTTGCCAATAAATATGACATAAAACCAAGCACTCATTGATCAGAAGATTTCCTGCAGAAAGAAGCTGATGCCAAACGCTTGCATTACAGAGAGGTTGACAGCTGAGCTCTGTTGGGAAATTGGGGGGAAACCACATGATTTTTTTTTTCTGCAAAATTTACAGAAAATCCTCAAAGAAAGTACAGAGAATTTCCCCATGTCCCTTACCCAGTTTGTCCTATTGTTAATATCTTATATACTCAGAGTATATTTTTCAATTCTAAGAAACCAACATTGAGTAACTAAACTTGATAATTTATTCAGATCTTACTAGTTTTCCTCCAAGATCCTTTTTCTCTTCTGGGATCCCATCAGGGATACCACATTGCATTTGGTCATTATGCCTCCTAAGACTCCTCTTGGCTGTGACAGTTTCTCAGAATTTCCTTGTCCTTGTTGACCTTGACAGTTTTGAGGAGCACTCGCCAGGTTTTTCTTTTTTTCTGAATGTCCCTAATTTGGGTTTGTCTGATGTTCTAATGGTTAGACCGGGGTTGGCGTTTTTGGTGAACAAAACCCACAGAAGTGAAGTAGCATTCTCAGAACACTCATGTTCTAAAAGATAAAATTAATAGATTGCCCTAAGGCTTTTGAAACATTTTTCCTATGACTCCACCTCCTAATTAACTGAAAGCCTAAATAATAATAAAATGAAATCAGCGAGGCTGCCATGACCTTTTCCGTCGAGAACCAGAACTTTGTAGTTGTGGTTGTGACTTTTCCTTCGCAGTGATATTCTCTCTTTCTGAAGGGCAGATATATTGATACCATTCAGTGTATGTCATAACTCAGCTATGGGAGTACAAAGGAAAGAAATACAAGCTTATAATACTGGATGATACAACAGACACCACCCTGGTTGGCCTCTAGCAGCCACCGCCAGCCCTCTTTCACCTTGCCCACCTCCTACTTTAAGGTCTAAAAGGCTCCCTCATATTTGATCCAGTGCTAGTCTACGAGATGAGGGCTGGCTAGTCTCCTGGGGTGTTCGGCAGGGCTGTGAGGGGGGACACTTCCTCTTTGACAGAGGGAGACAGACGCGGCAGGAAAGCTTTTTCACCTGTTCTGACATGGCAACAAGTCTAAGGACAAAAAGCCAAATGTTGAGAATGGAAGAACAGATGACGAAAACAGTCTGACTTCTAGAAGGCATCACTGAGCCACTGAATCAACCCTGGGACTGCTAGAGGAACTGGTAAGGTCCTCACTGTTTGTCGGGTTTGCAGCTCAAAGCATCCTTGCTGAGACATGCAGCAATATTGACATTTCTCATGATAACTCAGAGGAGATGCACTGGCAACCCATAGACATGTTTTGTATTGTTTACACAGTGTTAAAACTGTAGTTACTCTCTCTTTAAAATAAGCTGATTTCACAGGGAGAAAATATTCTCACTTCTTTTGAAAAAATCAGCAGATCTGTCAACACTTGGCCCACAGGTCGACCTGCCAACAGTCAACTGGAGCTGGTAGCAGCTGCCACTTTTAGACGAGATCTGTGCTTTGCTCTTCTGTTCACCATAGTTCCCACCCTGGCCAGCTTCATGCATTTATATTATCTCTATGAACCTTGTAGCATCTGTGAAAAAACCTTCATAGCTGGGTTTCGTTTAAGTCAAGTCTTCTAGATGTCCCTTTTGATTTTTTTTTCAGTTTTGCATAAGAGGAGTGGCCCTTAATTTTGGAAGAACGTGTGCAATGAAAATCATAGAAATATGGCTCTGACAAACTTTGCAACTTCTTTGTGATGCCACACCTCCTTTTCTGCTCTCCCTCTCCTCCTCACCCTCTGGCCTCCCACAGTGCTGCTGAGGAAAAATGAGTTAAGATTAACTTTCCAGCTAACATATCTCAGATGCTTTATTTTGCCTGGAAGTTCCTATAGTCAGTCAGGAAAAAAAAAAGTAAACCTCTCATATATCCATTTACCCTCCATAGAAACTCACCTAACTGATCTAGACTTACCCTTTGGATAGAGCCTAACAAAGTTTTATCATTGCTATGTTTTGAGTTTGTAGTTCACAGTTCCTAACTAAAGAAATGCAGTGCATGGCCCATGAACCACGCTCCAGGGCTGAACGCATACATACAACCCATGGATTACAGCTTTTTGCTGGGGCATTTCCCATAGCTACAGAAAGAGTGGCAAAGGGGAAATCCAGCAAAATGTACTCAGACTTCAATGGCATGTGTATGATTGGAAAGGTAAATATGATGAGTTGGTTTAGATAAGGCAACTTGATAGGAGGAAGGCAAAGTTTATTATTACTTCCATAGAGGGTAAGCATGAGACTTCTCTGGAGAGAAACTTTTGAGACTTGCCTCAAGATTTCAGAGCCACCTTCTTCAGGGTCACCCCCTACCCTTAGCAGTAGCATCACTGCAACAAATCCAGGAATAATATGCCCCTCCGTGCATCACCTACAGAAGTCACAAGCACAGTGCCACAGGAAATGTGATGAGTGGGGCAAGCTGGAAATGAATGCTTCAGCAAGCACTGTGTGGATAGTGGAACCTGAAAGATGTAGCCCCAAGCTTTGTTCAAAGGGGCACTGCCAGTCAGCGGTAGCCTCATTACTAGGCAGGACTATGAGCTCAGTTGTAGTTTAAAGTAACTGTAACAGGTCTCTAGGCTCACCTGATTTCTGATGAGAAAGTTTTATCACTTTAACCAACTAACCTGATGTTCATTGCATTATAAGAAACAGAGCTGGATAGAGGCAGGACTTTGATTCAAAATGATCTCCAGCGTATGTCTTCTCTATTACTTCCAACAACAACTCCCATGGAACAGGTTGGTTAATTATTTCGGCTCAAATGTCAGTATCCAATGTTTTCAAAAATTATTTCTTATTTAACTTTAATCTGCTTTTAATTACTACTATTTCAAAAAGAATCAATTCCTACTTTCATTGCAAATACTTTTTGTAAAGGTTCCTTATTTTCAATATAGTGTTTGTCTGGAAATGACAACATAGGGCAGGTTGCACTGAAGGCAGTCATATGTTTCCATAAGAATAATGTTATAATGAGGAGGAGGATATGCCATCTAATGAATAATAGTAATAACAAACATTTATAATGATAAAAAGGATAAAAATAACAAAAATATGGGGCTTCCCTGGTGGCACAATGGTTAAGAATCTGCCTGCCAATGCAGGGGACACAGGTTCGAGCCCTGGTCCAGGAAGATCCCACATGCCGCGGAGCAACTAAGCCCGTGCACCACAACTACTGAGCCTGCGCTCTAGAGCGAGCCACAACTACTGAGCCCGCGTGCCACAACTACTGAAGCCTGCGTGCCTAGAGCCCATGCTCTGCAACAGGAGAAGCCACCGCAATGAGAAGCCCGTGCACAGCAACAAAGAGTAGCACCCACTCGCCACAACTAGAGAAAGCCTGCGTGCAGCAGCGAAGACCCAGTGCAGCCAAAAATAAATAAATAAATAAATTTATTTTAAAAAAGTAATTACTATGTGCTTATTTTTATGGTAAAATTGTACTTCCAGTCACATAAAATGGGCATAAAAGTAATATACAATGGTTTTATATATATGTATATATATGTACACATATATATATATGACAATCATACAAAGGGCCTCAGTATATCTATATATCTCTCTCTATATTTAACTAAACAAATAAACTATATCATAAATTTGACCTAAAATTAATATATTACCTACAGTAAATACTAATCAATAATTCAATAATTTTGTTTAACTTCTTAGCATTTAGAAGAGATTTACCTTGGATAACTTATAAATCATCCCAAGCAATATCTGTCACAAAGGTATGAATTTATACATTGCTTTTCCTTTAAAAATTTTCCGTTTAGTTAGCGGAAATGTTTTCCATTCTTTTTCACCTCATTGCTTTCCTAAAGGATGGCATGGGTATGGAGCTCCTATATATTTTCCTTATGGTTGTATTTCTTGTTATTGATGATGATGATGATAATGGTGATAATGATAACAATGCAAATAACTTGTTTTTGTTCTATGTCCTTGGTTTGCGTTTTTAGAAAAAAAAATCTTTAAAAATCTATAGGTAATCCCGACATTTAAAAAAACACACAAAACTATTTAGTAGAAACATTTTTATAAGCTCAAGTTTTTAAAATGTTACTTATTACAGACTGGTTCGGGGGAATGCTAGGTGTATTCAGTTGAATGCAAAAATATGAAAATAGGAGAAGTTAATAACAGCTTCACTTTATATCAACTTCAGCATCTAATTTGTCCCTGTGTTTCTGTGATATATTTCCGGTTGCATAGCATTACGAAAATATAATATGTAGGGATGTAAATGCCAAAAGTTAAAGTGATAGATTGTAATTTCAGGATTTTTTTAAATCGAAGTTATCTAAAAGTTTGAAGGACGACTAATAAGAATCTTTTTGTTAAAAAAATAATTAAAAATAGATAAATCAAATTTAAGCTATAACAGCCACTTATATATTAATCTACACATTGTAAATAATACTACACACATATATTCCTATATGCAATAAAGTATTATTACCACACCACTTGCGAGCTTGCATACTGTGAACATCAGCCAAGCAGAGGCTGGTGTTTTGCCCATCACATGCATGCTGTGGCAGTGTATTTTCTTTTGTTATTATACAGAAATTGCAGAGCTGGAAAATGCCTTTATTTATTAGTTATATCTAACACCTAGCACAGAGCTGGACCATAATAGGCATTCTTGTTGAATGAAATGAATAAAACTATTAAAGCTCTGATGAGACCTCTCAGATCATTTCATAAATGTGAAAATCCAACATGCCAATTACCAAGTCATTACAAAGAACCAATGTAAAAATTAATAAAATATTATGTATAGTTAAAATGCACAGTGTAGACATGTTTGCAAAAATTTTGTTGTCTGTTAAAACTTTGCAAAAGGGGATACCAGTTGTGAAACTGGCCATTAACCCAGCTGCATCAAGTGATTAAGTTGCAGTGTGTGAAGGAGCAAATGGAAGGAATTTCTTGCCTTTCACTTACATTGTGGGTTAAATAGGATTATTGTGCTCTAACCTGAATCATCAACACAAAAATATGCATTCAATGAATGTTTTATGATGGTTCTGTTGATTAGTAACATTGTTTATTTGTGAAAATGTGCTTATGAGATTCAAATAATGGATTTATACATACATTTTTGCACCAAAGCCTATTTGTAACTTGAGAAATTTCCTTACCATCCTGGGTGTTGTATCTACTTTAAAATATTGCTCCACAGAACTAAAGTATTTGGCATTTGTTTAAAGTTTTTGAGTTTTACTATTAATAATTTTGGTTATGGCAATGGTTTTAAAAGCTAATGAATGTTAGTGAATGTTCATGGATTTAAAACCATGTCAAATGCCAGGAATTGTATCAACACATTAAATGCTGTCTCATTTAAACCTACAAATTGCCTCATTATTACTGTCATTTCACAAATTAGGAAACAGAGGTCCAGGGAAATTAAGCCATTTTTCAAGGTCACAAGGCCGTTGAGTGGGTAAGCCATGATTTAGACCCAGGGGTGATCAGTCCAAGACACTGCGATTCCACTTTGCGTCTTACCCACGAATGCAAAAAAGATCATGAAATGAGAACATTGTGACACTTGGATCTTACGATTACTTCTATGTAATGTCTCTGGAGGGTCTTAAAAAATGACTTGGAACTGATAGATACTGCAGTAAGTTAGACTCTGCAGCAGGGGCTTCCATGTTCTTTAATCCTCCAGTCTGGACATGATACCCTCTATGTGTTCCCCATATTCTCTGAATTTATTTTTAATATGTTATACTATAATTGTCCATCTACATTTTCTTTGTTATCCATTAGACTGTGAATAATTTGAAGGCAGGAATATTTTGTCATTTACCTTTATAACACCAATGCTTAGCCCAAGCCTATCAACACATAGTGCAGTGCTTGGTTGGTACTTAATAACTAAAATGAATGAATGAATGGGAAGTCAGAAAGCATTTACCTTTATTTAGGCAGATCAGTCTCTGCCTAAATAAACAGGATAAAATGCAGAAAACCTACTTCACTTACTATTTAGCCTTTAAAAGACACCAAATTTTGCCTGCTATTTCTACTTCCTTCCTGTAGATCACTGATTCCCTTTGTCTAAGGATTTAATGAAGACTGGTGCAATACGTATGTTGGAAAAAAATCTGAAACAAAAGTAAGTTATTATGGTTCTTATTTTAGTTCAATAATAACTAAAACAATTATTCTCAGGATCACACAAACATATTTTCCTTTCTTTTTTGGAATTTCAAACCATCACCATGTAATGTAACTAAGCAGAAGGAAATTTTTCTAGTAATGTAAGAAGACATCCCTTTTTAAAAGTTCTGTTACAAAATTAAAACATTTTTGCCAAAACATTACTAAGCAGTTTCTCACTATGTGTCAGTGAAATGAAAAACACAAAAATAAAAACACTTTTGAATAACAAAGCTATAAAAACACATTGCTATTTTAGATGGCTAGTTTTCTAAAATCTTCTTTCCCTACACTATTCATCTATCTCCACCTACAGAATTTTACTAATGGCTCCTTTTAGATTTTGTTAATTGCAAGCTACATAAATCCTCAATAGAAAGTGACCTTTTTCATTCTATATTTTGTGGTAAGAAAGTGCTATTTAACTGGAAGAAAGGTACAGATGCTCAACCTAAACTTTTCACACCATAGTCCCCAGGAATGTGGAAACATTAAGATACATGGAATCCAATATCCACCTACACAACTTTTTACTTCTAGGTCTTTGAAAAAATGTTAAGAACATACTCAAGTATAAATAATTTAATTAAATAGGAATATTTAATTAAAATCAAATTTCTTAGGTACTCATTTCTTATTCTAATCACTTATGGAATACAGTATTGATCATTTTTATGACAGTTTTTGTACCCTTTGGTAATCCATTTCAAGTACAGATGTGTGAGAATTCCCTAGGGTAACTGTAAACCAGCAGGTATCCTCCAGGCTTGTATTATTAAGAAGCATTTTCTGAAGAGCAACATGTTGTGAGTGTGGAAAAGCACTGATCTCAAAAGAAGTCAGAACATTTGAGTTCAATTCTTGGGTCTCTCATTAACTAGTTATATACCCTTGAACAAGTCATTTAAGCACTCCTGACCTTGGCTTCTTGATCTGTGAAATGATGGTGTCAGGCCTGATAAGTTCTAAGGTCCTGCCCAATGTAAAATTAAATTAAATTAATAAAAAATCTTCCTTTAAGATTCAGAAAATATTTGTATTTATAGGAAATAATGGATGTTAACTAAACATATTGTGGTAATCATTTTATAATATATTTAAGTCAATCACTATACTGTATACCTTATACTTTATACAGTGCTATATACCAATTATATCTCAATAAAGCTATGAAAAAAAGGTTCAGAAAATAATAAATACATGTACAATAAAGGGATTATCCTTACGAATATCAGTTCTCATTCTGTACAGGCTAAGAGTTGATTTAAAAGAAAGAGTTCTGTTTAGTGAGATTCAAGCGTTAAAGTTATAAAAACTAATATTTGTAAAGACCATTGAAATTACAGTCTTTTATTATTTATTTTAAGTATAAAACCACTTATTCACTTAATAAACAGCATTCTAGTCAATGAGTTTGTGACAATTGAGACTGCTCTAACCAATGCTGGGACGTGGCTCAGATCTGTGATTTTAACATAACCTCTCATAAGATTAGACAATATTTTCAGAATTTTCTTTGCATTACCTTAGCAATTAGGCTGACATGGAAAACTACCTCTCCCATCTCATGTATATATAAATGCTGGATCAACATAAGCATACCCCCATTTGTATACATTTAAATAAGATGTAAACTAATAAAAGTATCCACATGCAAAAGAATGCAGTTGGACCTCTACCTCAGATCATATACGAAAATTAACTTAAATTGGTCCATATACCTGAGTATAAGAGCTAAAACTCTTAAAATCTTAGAAGAAAACACGGCATCAAAATTTTCATAACTCTGGGTTAGGCAATGATTTCTTAGATATGACACCAAAAGCATAAGCAACAAATGAAAAAACAGATAAATTGGACTTCATTAATATTAAAAACTTTTGTGCTTCAAAGAATACCATCAAGAAAGTGAAAAGATAATCGACACAACTGGAGAAATATTTTCAAATCATATATCTAATTAAGATGTTTTTTTATCCAGAATATATAAAGAACTCACAACTTAACAATAAAAAGATAAATTATACAATTAACAATGGTCAAATGATTTGATTAGACATTGCTCCAAGGAGCATACACAGATGGGCAGTTAGCACAAGAAATGATGCTCAATATCTTTAATCACTGGAGAAATGCAAAAAGTGCCATACCACTTCACACACACACGCTAGGATGGCTATAAGCAAAAAGACAACAAGTACTGAGTGTTGAGAAATTGGAAACCTCACACTTTACTAATATGAATTTAAAATTGTGCAGCCACTATGGGAAACAGTTTGGCAATTCCACAAAATACTGAACATAGATTTACCCCATAACTAAGCAGTTCTACCCCTTGGTATATACCCAAGAGAAATGAAAACATACATCCCACATAAAACCTTGTCTAATAATGTTTATAGCAGCAGTGTTTAAGATAGCCAAAAAACGCAAACAACCCATGTCCATCACCTGGTAAACTAGATAAACAAAATGTGGCATATTCACACAATGGAGTGTATTTTGACAATAAAAAGAAATGAAGTATTGATAGAGGCTACAATGTGGATGAACCTTGAAAACATTATCTTAACTGAAAGAAGCCAGTCACAAAAGACTATATATTGCATGATTTCATTTATACGAAATGCCAAGAATAGGCAAATCCATAGAGATAAAAGTATCTGGGGGTTCCCTGGGGGAGGAAGGAGGATACAGAGAGTAACTGTAAATGCATACCAGGTTTATTTTTAGTGTAATGAGAGGTTCTAAAACTAGATAGTGATGATGGCTGCACAATTCTATGAATATACTAAAAATCACCAAATTATGCAATTTAAAAGGATAAAATTTACAGTATGTGAATTATATCTCTGTGAAACTGTTTAAAAAAATAATTTACCTAATCTAAAACAAACCAAAAAAGGATGGGTAGTTTTGACACTAAATCAGATATGTGAAGAGAAAAACAGTCAAATGGAATCTAGATATAAATAAATCATTAAGGATGAGCTAAATAAATAGAAAATTATAAAATGAGCAATTGTGAGAAACAGATGCTGGAATAAGAAGGTCAAATATATGTCTAATAGAAATTCAAGAATGAATATAAAATGGGAGAAAGACAATATTCACAGGAGGTAATGACTGACAATTTTTCAGACTTGAAGAAGGGTAGTTTGAAAAGGTACAAGTCCTGAGCAAGACAACAAAAAACAAATTTAGAGAAATTTAAAAAACAAATTATGGGGACAACAGAAATCACTAAAATTTAGGAGAAAGATTATATAAACCTCCAGAAAGAAATTTATGAAAAAAGGAGTGAAAATCAATGTAGGATTTGGCCTATATAAACTATAATTCAAAAGTTGCAGTGAAAATAGACTTTCTTGGCCAAATACTGAGTTTATTACTCACAACACTACCAGAAAGAAATATTAAAGTAGGTACCACAAAAAGAAAATTGAACCAAGAAGGAAAACATAAGATAAAAGGAGGAATGGCATGCAAAGAAAGTGATAAATATATTTTGAATCTCAATTATATTTAGTAGATAAAAAAATAATAATTATATAAATAACTTCTAATTAGGAAATTAAAAATAAGGTAGAACTAAATTACTAGACAACAATAACCCAGAATACAGAAGATCAGTGTTAAAGCAATCCAAAGCCGTCATATTGTTCAAGAAACAGATAAAGATACAGATTAGTTTTACATCGTGGTTAATTATTATATACATATATTTAAATTTTAAGAGAGGCTGTCAACAAAATAGGAATAGAATATATAATTTTTAAACTCAGAGGAGGAAAAATACAATAGAGAAATCTATTCATCCAGAATGGGAAATGAAAAGGGTAAGAATAGGCAAATAAGTAATACGATAGAAAACACAAAATAAGTTAGAATAAATAAGTCCAAATATTTTAGTAATTGCAATAAGGTAAATGCTTTAAATGTATCTATTAAAAGATAGAATATTAGCATGGATTTTACAATTTAGGTATATCCTTAAAAGGGATACAATAAATTCAAACAAAAAAAAAGACATACAAATACTGAAAATAAAATAATAAATACAATGGAGAGTACTAACCAAACAAAAGTTGCATTAATATTAATACTGGATAAAATTGAATTTTAAAATCCGTTACAAAGGTAAGAAGTGACACCATGAAATTTCACAATGATAAAAGAAACATCAAACAAAGTGTTAGAATACAACAAGCATGTACTTGTTTACACAAAATAACCTGGCCTCAATATATAGAAAGTAAAACTAACAGAATTAGAAAAACTAAATCCACAGTTAGAATGGGATACTTTAGTATACCTCTCTCCAAAACTAAGAGATGAAGCAGGCCAAACAAACAAACAAAACAAGGATATAGAAGATTTGGATAATCTCAACATTTAGCCCTCATTTAACAAACCACTCAACTCTGCCCTTGTAGCACTAAAGCAGCCACAGACATTACATAATAAATGAGCATGTCTGCATTCCAATAACACTTTCTTTATGAACACTGAAATTTGAATTTCATGTCATTAACATGTTTTGAAACAATATTCTTTTGATTTTTTTAACCATTTAAAAATGTAAATAATATTCTTAGCTTATAGGATGTATAAAAAGTGCAGTGAACAGAATCTGGCCCACAGGCTGCAGTTTACCAAGCCTTGTACCAGACCACACATACATGCTTACAAATTCCAAATGCAATAATCTACTTTTCATAAAAAACATATAATTTCTGTTAGCAGAGAACCAGTTTATTACTGTTACTTTTAAATGAATTAAATAGCTAAATATATTTTTTCAATTTGTGAGTTTAATACAATATACTGGCAGATAAAACCGACATTAACAAAAGTCTTTGGGGCTCTGAGTATTACCTGAGTGTAAAGGGATCTTGAGACCAGTAAGTTTGAGAACTACTACATATAAAGTGTTGTTTGTAATAATGGAAAAAAGTGGGAAAATCCTAAATGTTCATTATGGTAATAAATAAATGTTAAGAGTAGATTTATTTAATAAGTAATAGATGGTTGTTGAAATGAATAAACAGGACATATTAGAAACACAGATACATCTCAATACACATTTGGCTGGCATTTAATAAAACACAGTGTGGGGCTTCCCTGGTGGCGCAGTGGTTAAGAATCTGCCTGCCAATGCAGGGGACACAGGTTCAAGCCCTGCTCCAGCAAGATCCCACATGCCACGGAGTAACTAAGCCCATGTGCCACAACTACTAAGCCTGCGTTCTAGAGCCCATGAGCCACAACTACTGAGCCTGCATGCCACAACTACTGAAGCCTGCGCCCCTAGAACCCATGCTCCGCAACAAGAGAAGCCACTGCAATGAGAAGCCCATGCACCACAATGAAGAGTAGCCCGTGCTCCCTGCAACTAGAGAAAGCCTGCGTGCAGCAATGAAGACCCAACGCAGACAAAAATAAATAAATTTAAAAAAAGAAAAAGAAACTAACCTCAAAAAAACCCCACATTGTAGTTATTTTGGCATTGCTTAATTTTTAAAATCATATATAAACGCTATATGTTTCAAAGATATATGTCTATATATATGCTATTTGTATAAAATATACATTTATTTTCATAATATAAATATGAAAAGTAATCCAGAAAGATACTCACAAAATTCTTTATACTGGCTGCTTGTAGAGACCGAAGAATAAACCTAGGAAGCAAGAATAAAGTGGGTTTCAACTCTTTACCAAAAATATATATACACATGGCAAATATGATCAAATGCTAACATCTGTTAATTTTCTATTCTATGTGGTGAGTACACAGGCAAATTTATCCCCTTCTCTAATGGGGATAAATCATCAATGCAAATCATACATTAAAGTCACAAAATGAACTACAAATACCACTTTAAAATTTCAAAACTTGAACAAGTGAGAGCAAGGAAGGCCTGGGGATTCATTTAGTATAGGACTAACTCTGAGGTGTGTGGGGTTATTCATAGCTTTCTTAAAATGCGTAGTCAGTAAAAACATTAGAAAATATAGCCAAATGATGGGAGATGCAGGTCTTTGAGGCACAGTCAATTCCACAAGGTGATGCATTTCAACCTATGGAGGAAAATGCCACTATTATTATTATTATTATCATGTTTCCAGGTGCTCCTGTATGTGGCTGGTTCATGTTGTCCAGCCATTCTGAGATCCCAGGACAATGGAAAGCCCTCAGCTTCTCAACTGGTGGGGCCAGGGTTAGGTCTCAGCAGAATGATCTCAGCAGAATGATGCCAGGGTCTGTGGCATCAAACAAAACAACTTCTATGCCTTACATTCCTTATCTATAAAATGGAGATAGTAACATATAGGCATTAAAGCTATTATGAAACCTAATGAAATCTGTATTTAAGCATTTAATGCTTGGCACACAGTAAATTCTAAATAAATTTTAGTTATTACTGAAGAAATACTCACAAACCACAGACTGGGAATAAACATTAGCTACAAACATGTGAAGTTTTTACAATGTAAAAACTTATACTGAATGAGATTCCCCTCCCCTGCCTTATACATGTAGAAAAATCAAGAGAATAAATGTATAGAGGATATGGCTAATAATTGTGAAAAATATCCAGACTCACTTACTAGGTAACTAGAACAAAGGTATGCAAATTATAAAAACTTAACACAATACTGTATTTAACCACCCAAATTGACAAAGGTTTTTTGTTTATTTAAGTCATATTTACTTATGATGTGATGAACCCAGCATTTTTGGTAGAAGGCAGGTGAAAAGTTCTTTCAGCTGGCTTAGGAGACAATTTCATAATACATATCAAAATTAACTTTTAATTTGATAAAGTAATTCCACTTTTAGATATCTGTCTTAAGGAGATATTCAGAGCTATGAATCAAAATATATATACAACCCAGTGTTTCCAATTTTTCACTATTATATATACTTCCATTTAACAACAGAGTATGATTAAATGAAGTGTGGTTCATACAAATAATGAATTTTCATGCAGACATTTAAAACTGTGCTCTCAAATAGTTTAAATGACATAGCAATATATAATTAAAATACTAAGAGAAACAAAGCAATACAAACACAATACTTAACCAATTTGTTGAATATAGGTATAGAATACAAAAACAATGCATCAAAATGTGATAGTTTATCTGTGTTTTATTATACAGCTAGTTTATATTTGTTTAATAATAAGAAAACAAAGAAAAGATATATATATGTACATATATATAAGGGGGTGTGTTAATTTATGTGTCAACTTCAGTGGACCACAGGGAGCCCTGTTATTTGGTCAAACATAATTCTGGTGTTTTTGAATAAGCTTCACAGTTAAATTTATAGACTAAATAAAGCAGATTGCCGTTCCTAACGTGGGTGGGCCGCATCTAAACAGTTGAAGGCTTGCATAGAACAAAAAAGTTGACCTTGCCCCAAATAAGAGGGAACTCTTCCTGCCTAACTGCCTTCAAGCTGGAACTGAAACATCAAGCTAGAACTGGTATTTTCCTGCCTTCAGACTTGAACTAAAACATCAGCTCTTCCTGGGTCTCAAAACTGCCAGACTTTGGACTAAAACTACACCATCAGTTCTCCTGGGTCTCCAGCTTGCCAACTGCAGATCTTGGGCCTTATGAGCCTCTATAATCTCGTGAGCCAATTCTTTATAATAAACCTCCTTCTATATATAGATAGATATTAACCCTATTAGTTCTGTTTCTCCAGAGAACTTACACTAGTACATACACTTTAAGAAGGGTACATAAATTTATACTGCTACCAGCAGCATATCAAAGTTCCCAACTGCCTGCTCCAAAGCCAATGCTGTGTGTTAATTCTCTGTATTTACCAATTTGGTACAATAAAAATACTATCACATTGTTGTTTTAATTTACAGTTATACTAGTAAAAATAGATACTGTCATATTATTAGTGTTATTTCAATTTTTATCTTTAATAAATGTTCTTCATTTGTCTATTTTTCTATTTATGTATACTTTGTAAAGAAGCTTTGTGACGGGCGTCTTGAAGACGGCAGAGGAGTAAGACGTGCAGATCACCTTCCTCCCCACAAATACATCAAAACTACATCTATATGTGGAACAACTCCTACAGAACACCTACTGAACTCTGGCAGAAGACCTCAGACTTCCCCAAAAGCAAGAAACTTACCAAATACCTGGGTAGGGCAAAAGAAAAAAGGAAAAACAGAGACAAAAGAATATGGATGGGACCTGCACCTCTGGGAGGGAGCTGTGAAGGAGGAAAAGTTTCCACACAATAGGCAGCCCCTTCACTGGCGGGGACAGGGGATGGGCAGGAGGGAAGCTTTGGAGCCATGGAGGAGAGCGCAGCAACAGGGGTGCAGAGGGCAAAGTGGAGAGATTCCCACACAGAGGATCGGTGCCAACCAGCACTCACCAGCCTGAGAGGCTTGTCTGCTCACCCACCGGGGCAGGGGTGGCTGAGAGCTGAGGCTCAGGCTTCAGAGTTCAGATGCCAGGGAGATGACTGGGGTTGGCTGTGGGAACACAGCCTGAAGGGGACTAGTGCGCCACAGCTAGCCCAGAGGGAGTCTGGGAAGAAGTCTGGACCTGCCTATGAGGCAAGAGACCATTGTTTTGGGGTGCACAAGGAGAGGGGATTCAGAGCACCACCTAAACAAGCTCTAGAGATGGGTGCAAGCCGTGGCTATCAGTGTGGACCCCAGAGACAGGCATGAAATGCTAAGGCTGCTACTGCAGCCCCCAAGAGGCCTGTGTGCAAGCACAGGTCACTAACCACACCTTCCCTCCTGGGAACTTGTGCAGCCCGCCACTGCCAGGGTCCCATGATCCAGGGACAACTTCCCCGGGAGAACACACAGCATACCTCAGGTTGTTGCAAGGTCACACTGGCCTCTGCCAATGCAGGCTCGCCCTGCATTCCATACCCCTCCTTCCCCCCAACCTGAGTGAGCCAGAGGCCCCAAATCAGCCGCTTCTTTAACCCTGTCCTGTCTGGGTAGGGAACAGATGTCCTCAAGCAACCTACATGCAGAGGCAGGGCCAAATACAGAGCCGAACACCAGGAGCTGTGTGAACAAAGAAGAGAAAGGGAAATTTCTCTCAGCAGCCTCAGGAGCAGTGGATTAAATCTACACACTCAACTTGATGTACCCTGCATCTGTGGAATACCTGAATAGACAACGAATCATCCCAAAATTGAGGTGGTGGACATTGGGAGCAACTATAGACTTGGGGTTTGCTTTTTGCATCTAATTTGTTTCTGGTTTTATATTTATCTTAGTTTAGCATTTAGAGCTTATTATCAATGGTAGATTTGTTTAATGATTTGGTTGCTCTCTTCCTTATTAAATTTTTAATTATATATATATATACTTCTTTTTTCCTTTTTCTCTTTTTGTGAGTGTGTATGTGTATGCTTCTTTGTGTTATTTTGTCTGTGTAGCTTTGCTTTTGCCATTTGTCCTAGGGTTCTGACTGTGCGTTTTGGTTATTTTTGTTGTTGCTGTTATTTAGTATAGTTTTTAGTGCGTGTTACCATTGGTGGATTTATTTTTGGGTTTGATTGCTCTCTTCTTTCTTTCTCTCTGTTTTCTAAATTACTTTTTATTTTTTAATATTTTTTTCTATTTTAATAACTTTATTTTCTCTCTTTCCTCCCTCTCTCCCTCCCTCCCTCCTTCCCTCCTTCCCTCCCTCTCTCTCTCTCTTTCTCTCTCTCTCTCTCTCTCTCTCTCTCTCTCTTTTCTTCTAAGTCAATCTTGATGCTCTGGCCAAGTGTCAGGCCTGAGCCTCTGATTGGGGAGCTGAGCTCTGAGTCTCTAAGGTGGCAGAGCCGACTTCAGGACATTGGGCCACCAGAGACCTCTCAGCCCCACATAATGTCAAATGGCAAAAGCACTCTTAGAGATGTCCATCTCAATGCTAAGACCCAGCTCCACTCAACGACCAACAAGCTACAGTGTTGGACACCCTATGCCAAAAAACTAGCAAGACAGGAACAAAGACAACCCCATTAGCACAGAGGCTGCCAAAATCATACAAAGCTCACAGACACCCCCAAAACACACCACCGGATGTGGTCCTGCCCACCAGAAACAAAATATCCAGCCTCATCCGCCAGAACACAGGCACCAGTCCCCTCCACCAGGAAGCACATACAATCCACTAAACCAACTTTACCCACTGGGAGCAGACACCAAAAGCAATGGGAACTACGAACATGCAGCTGGCGAAACTGAGACCCCAAACACAGTAAGTTAAGCAAAATGAGAAGACAGAGAAATACACAGCAGACGAAGGAGCAAGGTAAAAACGCACCAGACCAAACAAATGAAGAGGAAATAGGCAGTCTACCTGAAAAAGAATTCAGAGTAATGATACTAAAGATGATCCAAGATCATGGAAATAGAATGGAGAAAACACAAGAAACGTTTAACAGGGAGCTAGAAGAACTAAAGAGCAAACAAACAATGATGAACAACAAAATAAATGAAACTAAAAATTCTCCAGAATGAATCAATAGCAGAAAAACCGAGGCAGAAGAACAGATAAGTGACCTGGAAGATAAAATAGTGCAAATAACTACCACAGAGCAGAATAAAGAAAAAAGAATGAAAAGAATTGAAGACCGTACTAACATTCAAATTGCAGAGGTCCCAGAAGAAGAAGAGAAAAAAGAAGGGACTGAGAAAATATTTGAAGAGATTTTAGTTGAAAACTTCCCTAATATCGGTAAGGAAAGAGTCAATCAAGTACAGGAAGCATAGAGACTCCCATACAGGATAAATCCAAGAAGAAACACACCAAGACATATTAATCAAACTATCAAAAATTAAATACAAAGAAAAAATATTAAAAGGAGCAAGGGGGGCTTCCCTGGTGGCGCAGTGGTTGAGAGTCCGCCTGCCGATGCAGGGGACGAGGGTTCGTGCCCTGGTCCGGGAGGATCCCACATGCTGCGGAGTGGCTAGGCCCATGAGCCATGGCCGCTGAGCCTGCACGTCCGGAGCCTGTGTTCAACAACGGGAGGGGACACAACAGTGAGAGGCCTGCGTACCGAAAAAAAAGAAAAAAAAAAAAAAAAGCAGCAAGGGAAAAGCAACAATTAACATACAAGGGAATCCCCATAAGGTTAACAGCTGATCTTTCAGCAAAAACTCTGGAAGCCAAAAGGGAGTGGTAGGACATATTTAAAATGATGAAAGGGAAAAACCTACAACCAAGATTACTCTACCCAGCAAGGATCTCATTCAGATTTGCAAGGGAAATTAAAACCTTTACAGACAAGCAAAAGCTAAGAGAATTCAGCACCACCAAACCAGCTCTGCAACAAATGCTAAAGGAACTTCTCTAGGCAGGAAACACAAGAGAAGGAAAAGACCTACAATAACAAACCCAAAACAATTAAGAAAACAGTAAAAGGAACATACATATCAATAATTACCTTGAATGTAAATGAATTAAATGCTCCAACCAAAAGACATAGAGTGGCTAAATGGACACAAAAAAAGACCCAATATATGTGTGTACAGGAGACCCACTTCAGACGTAGGGACACATACAGACTGAAAATGAAGGGATGGTAAAAGATATTCCATGCAAATGGAAATCAAAAGAAAGCTGGAGTAGCAATTCTCATATCAGACAAAATATACTTAAAAGATTATTACAAGAGACAAAGAAGGACACTACATAACAATCAAGGGATCAATCCAAGAAGAAGATATAACAATGGTAAATATTTTTCACCCGACATAAGAGCACCTCAATACATAAGGCAAATGCTATAGCCATAAAAGGGAAAATCGACAGTAACACAATCATACTAGGGGACTTTAACACCCCGCTTTCAGTAATGGACAGATCATCCAAAATGAAAATAAATAAGGAAACACAAGCTTTAAATGATACATTAAACAAGATGGACTTAATTGGTATTTATAGGACATTCCATGCAAAAACATCAGATTACACTTTCTTCCCAAATGCTCATGGAACATTCTCCAGAATAGATCATATCTTGGATCACAGTTCAAACCTTGGTAAAACTGAAATCATATCAAGTATCTTTTCTGACCACAATGCTATGAGACTTGGTATCGATTAAAGGAAAAAATCTGTAAAAAATACAAACACATGGAGGCTAAAAAATACACTACTTAATAACCAAGAGATCACTGAGAAAATCAAAGGGGAAATCAAAAAACACCTAGAAACAAATGGCAATGAAAACACTATGACCCAAAACCTATGGAATGCAGCAAAAGCAATTCTAAGAGGGAAGTTTATAGCAATAAAATCCTACCACAAGAAACATCTTAAAGAAACAACCTAACCTTACACCTAAAGCAATTAGACAATGAAGAACAAAAAAAACCCAATGTTAGCAGAAGGAAAGAAATCATAAAGATTGGAAGTGAATGAAGAAGAAATGAAGGAAGCGATAGCAAAGAACAATAAACCTAAAATCTGGTTCTCTGAGAAAATAAACAAAATTGATAAACCATTAGCCAGACTCATCAAGAAAAAAAGGGAGAAAACTCAAATCAATAGAATTAGAAATGAAAAAGCAGAAGTAACAACTGACACTGCAGAAATACAAAGGATCATGAGCAATTACTACAAGCAACTATATGCCAATAAAATGGACAACATGGAAGAAATGGACAAATTCTTAGAAAAGCACTAGCTTCCGAGACTGACCAGGAAGAAATAGAAAATATAAACAGAACAATCACAAGCACTGAAATTGAGACTGTGATTAAAAATCTTCCAACAAACAAAAGCCCAGGACCAGATGGCTTCACAGGTGAATTCTATCAAACACTTAGAGAAGATATAACACCTATCCTTCTCAAACTCTTCCAAATTGGCAGGAACACTCCCAAACTCATTCTACAAGGCCACCATCACCCTAATACCAATACCAGACAAAGATGTCAAAAAGAAAGAAAACTACAGGCCAATATCACTGATGAACATAGATGAAAAAATCCTCAACAAAATACTAGCAAACAGAATCCAACAGAACATTAAAAGGATTATACATAATGATCAAGTGGGGTTTATCCCAGGAATGCAAGGATTCCTCAATATACAAAAATCAATCAATGTGATCAACCATATTGACAAATTGAAGGAGAAGAACCATATGATCATCTCGATAGATGCAGAAAAAGCTTTCAACAAAATTCAACACCCATTTATGATAAAAACCCTCCAGAAAGTAGGCACAGATCAAACTTACCTCAACATAATAAAGGCCATATACGACAAACTCACAGCCAACATCGTTCTCAATGGTGAAAAACAGAAACCATTTCCACTAAGATCAGGAAAAAGACAAGGTTGCCAACTCTCACCACTACTATTCAACACAGTTTTGGAAGTTTTAGCCACAGCAATCAGAGAAGAAAAATAAATAAAAGGAATCCAAATAGGAAAAGAAGAAGTAAAACTGTGACTGTTTGCAGATGATATTATACTATACATAGAGAATCCTAAAGATGCTACCAGATAACTAAGAGAGCTAATCAATGAATTTGGTATTGTAGCAGGATACAAAATGAATGCACAGAAATCTCTTGCATTCTTATACACTAATGATGAAAAATCTGAAAGAGAAATTAAGGAAACAATCCCATTTACCATTGCAACAAAAAGAATAAAATACTTAGGAATAAACCTATCTAAGGAGGCAAAAGACCTGTATGCAAAAAACTATAAGACACTGATGAAAAAAATTAAAGATGAGAGAATCAGATGGAGAGTTATACTATGTTCTTCAATAAGAAGAAACAACATTGTGAAAATGACTATACTACCCAAAACAATCTACAGATTCAATACAATCCCTATCAAACTACCAATGGCATTTTTCACAGAACTAGAACAAAAAATTTCACAATTTGTATGGAAATACAAAAGACCCCGAAGAGCCAAAGCAATCCTGAGAAAGAAAAACGGTGGTGGAGGAGTCAGGCTGCCTGACTTCAGACTATACTACAAAGCTTCAGTAATCAAGACAGTATGGTACTGGCACAAAAACAGAAATATAGATCAATGGAACAGGACAGAAAGCCCAGAGATAAACCCACGTACATATGGTCACCTTATCTTTGATCAAGCAGGCAAGAGTATACAATGGAAAAAAGACAGCCTTTTCAGTAAGTGGTGCTGGGAATACTGGACAGCTACATGTAAAAGAATGAAATTAAAACACTCCTTAACACCACACATAAAAATAAACTCAAAATGGATTAAAGACCTAAATGTAAGGCCAGACACTATCAAACTCTTAGAGGAAAACATAGGCAGAACACTGTATGACATAAATCACAGCAAGATCCTTTTTGACCCACCTCCTAGAGAAATGGAAATAAAAACAAAAATAAACAAATGGGACCTGATGAAACTTAAAAGCTTTTGCACAGCAAAGGAAACCATAAACAAGACGAAAAGATAATCCTCAGAATGGGAGAAAATATTTGCAAATGAAGCAACTGACAAAGGATTAATCTCCAAAATATACAAGCAGCTCATGGAGCTCAATATCAAAAAACAAACAACCCAATCCAAAAATGGGCAGAAGACCTAAATAGACATTTCTCCAAAGAAGATATACAGATTGTGACAGACACATGAAAGGTTGCTCAACAACACTAATCATTAGAGAAATGCAAATCAAAACTACAATGAGGTATCACCTCACACCGGTCAGAATGGCTATCATCAAAAAATCTAGAAACAATAAATGCTGGAGAGGGTGTGGAGAAAAGAGAACCCTCTTGCACTGTTGGTGGTCATGTAAATTGATCCAGCTACTATGGAGAACAGTATGGCGGTTCCTTAAAAAACTAAAAATAGAACTACCATACGACTCAGGAATCCCACTACTGGGCATATACCCTGAGAAAACAATAGTTCAGAAAGATTCATGTACCACAATGTTCATTGCAACTCTATTTACAATAGCCAGGACACGGAAGCAACCTAAGTGTCCATCGACAGATGAATGGATAAAGAAGATGTGGCGAGGACTGAGGTTGGCGGCGTGAACACAGCCTGCAGGGCGTTGGTGCGCCGCGACTGGCCGGGAGAGAGTCCGGGGAGGGGTCTGGACCTGCCGAAGAGGCAAGAGACTTTTACGTCCCTCTTTGTTTCCTGGTGCACGAGGAGAGGGGATTAAGAACGCTGCTTGACAGAGCTCCAGGGACGGGCGCGAGCCGCGGCTAAGAGTGCGCAGCCCAGAGACGGACATGGGACGCTAAGGCCGCTGCTGCCGCAGCCAGGAGGCCTATGTGAAAACACAGGTCACTAGCCACACGCCCTTCCGGGGAGCCTGTGCAGCCCGCCACTGCCAGGGTCCCGGGATCCGGGGACGGCTCCCCCGGGAGAGCGCTCGGCTCGCCTCAGGCTGCAGCGTCACGCCGGCCTCTGCCGCTGCAGGCCCGCCCCGCACTCCGTGACCCTCCCTACCCCCCGGCCTGGGTGAGCCAGAGCCTCCGAATCAGCGGTTCCTTTAACCCCGTCCTGTCTGAGCAAAGAACAGACGCCCTCCGGCGACCTACACGCACAGGCGGGGCCAAATCCAAAGCTGAGCCCCTGGGAACTGTCAGAACAAAGAAGAGAAAGGGAAATCTCTCCCAGCAGCCTCAGAAGCAGCGGATTAAAGCTCCACAATCAACTTGATATACCCTGCATCTGTGGAATACTTGAATAGACAACTAATCATCCCAAATTAAGGAGCCCTGTGGATGAAA
The DNA here is from genome assembly GCF_949774975.1 of Lagenorhynchus albirostris. Taxonomy (NCBI): domain Eukaryota; kingdom Metazoa; phylum Chordata; class Mammalia; order Artiodactyla; family Delphinidae; genus Lagenorhynchus; species Lagenorhynchus albirostris. The sequence continues at coordinate 60,476,386 of NC_083095.1, read as the reverse complement.
GGCTCTTGGTGCTGCAGCCAGGAGTCAGTGCTGTGCCTCTGAGGTGGGAGAGCCAACTTCAGGACACTGGTCCACAAGAGGCCTCCCAGCTGCACATAATATCAAACAGCAAAAATCTCCGAGAGATCTCCATCTCAACGCCAGCACCCAGCTTCACTCAACGACCAGCAAGCTACAGTGCTGGACATCCTATGCCAAACAACTAGCAAGACAGGAACACAACCCCACTCATTAGCAGAGAGGCTGCCCAAAATCATAATAAATCTACAGACACCCCACCCCACCAGACGAGGACCTGCCCACGATAAAGACAAGATCCAGCCTCATCCACCAGAACACAGGCACTAGTACCCTCCACCAGGAAGCCTACACAACCCACTGAACCAACCTTAGCCACTGGGGACAGACACAAAAAACAACAGGAACTACGAACCTTCAGCCTGCAAAAAAGGAGACCCCAAACACAGTAAGATAAGCAAAATGAAAAGACAGAAAAACACACAGCAGATGAAGGAGCAAGATAAAAACCCACCAGACCTAACAAATGAAGAGGAAATAGGCAGTCTACCGGAAAAAGAATTCAGAATAATGATAGTAAGGTTGATCCGAAATCTTGGAGATAGAATGGACAATAGAATGGACAAATTGCAAGAATCAGTTAACAAGGACCTAGAAGAACTAAAGATGAAACAAGCAACGATGAACAACACAATAAATGAAATTAAAAGTACTCTAGATGGGATCAATAGCAGAATAACTGAGGCAGAAGAACGGATAAGTGACCTGGAAGATAAAATAGTGGAAATAACTACTGCAGAGCAGAATAAAGAAAAAAGAATGAAAAGAACTGAGGACAGTCTCAGAGACCTCTGGGACAACATTAAACGCACCAACATTCGAATTATAGGGGTTCCAGAAGAAGAAGAGAAAAAGAAAGGGACTGAGAAAATATTTGAAGAGATTATAGTTGAAAACTTCCCTAATATGGGAAAGGAAATAGTTAATCAAGTCCAGGAAGCACAGAGAGTCCCATACAGGAAAAATCCAAGGAGAAATACGCCAAGATACATATTAATCAAACTGTCAAAAATTAAATACAAAGAAAACATATTAAAAGCAGCAAGGGAAAAACAACAAATAACACACAAGGGAATCCCCATAAGGTTAACAGCTGATCTTTCAGCAGAAACTCTGCAAGCCAGAAGGGAGTGGCAGGACATATTGAAAGTGTTGAAGGAGAAAAACCTGCAACCAAGATTACTCTACCCAGCAAGGATCTCATTCAGATTTGATGGAGAAATTAAAACCTTTACAGACAAGCAAAAGCTGAGAGAGTTCAGCACCACCAAACCAGCTCTACAACAACTGCTAAAGGAACTTCTCTAGGCAAGAAACACAGAGAAGGAAAGGACCTACAATAACGAACCCAAAACAATTAAGAAAATGGGAATAGGAACACACATATCGATAATTACCTTAAATGTAAATGGACTAAATGCTCCCACCAAAAGACACAGATTGGCTGAATGGATACAAAAACAAGACCCATATATTTGCTGTCTACAAGAGACCCACTTCAGACCTAGAGACACATACAGACTGATAGTAAGGGGATGGAAAAAGGTATTTCATGCAAATGGAAACCAAAAGAAAGCTGGAGTAGCAATTCTCATATCAGACAAAATAGACTTTAAAACAAAGACTATTAGAAGAGACAAAGAAGGACACTACATAATGATCAAGGGATCGATCCAAGAGGAAGATATAACAATTGTAAATATTTATGCACCCAACTTAGGTGCACCTCAATACATAAGGCAAATACTGACAACCATAAAAGGGGAAATCGACAGTAACACATTCATAGTAGGGGACTTTAACACCCCACTTTCACCAATGGACAGATCATCCAAAATGAAAATAAATAAGGAAACACAAGCTTTAAATGATACATTAAACGAGATGGAGTTAATTGATATTTATAGGACATTCCATCCAAAAACAACAGAATACACATTTTTCTCAAGTGCTCATGGAACATTCTCCAGGATAGATCATATCTTGGGCCACAAATCAAGCCTTGGTAAATTTAAGAAAATTGAAATTGTATCAAGTATCTTTTCTGACCACAACGCCATGAGACTAGATATCAATTACAGGAAAAGATCTGTAAAAAATACAAACACATGGAGGCTAAACAATATACTACTTAATAATGAAGTGATCACTGAAGAAATCAAAGAGGAAATCAAAAAATACCTAGAAACAAATGACAATGGAGACACAACGACCCAAAACCTGTGGGATGCAGCAAAAGCAGTTCTAAGGGGGAAGTTTATAGCAATACAAGCCCACCTTAAGAAGCAGGAAACATCTCGAATAAACAACCTAACCTTGCACCTCAAGCAACTGGAGAAAGAAGAACAAAAAAACCCCAAAGCTAGCAGAAGGAAAGAAATCATAAAAATCAGATCAGAAATAAATGAAAAAGAAATGAAGGAAACAATAGCAAAGATCAATAAAACTAAAAGCTGGTTCTTTGAGAAGATAAACAAAATAGATAAACCACTAGCCAGACTCATCAAGAAAAAAAGGGAGAAGATTCAAATCAATAGAATTAGAAATGAAAAAGGAGAGGTAACAACTGACACTGCAGAAATAAAAGAGATCATGAGAGATTACTACAAGCAACTCTATGCCAATAAAATGGACAATCTGGAAGAAATGGACAAATTCTTAGAAATGCACAACCTGCCAAGACTGAATCAGGAAGAAATAGAAAATATGAACAGACCAATCACAAGCACTGAAATTGAAACTGTGATTAAAAATCTTCCAACAAACAAAAGCCCAGGACCAGATGGCTTCACAGGCGAATTCTATCAAACATTTAGAGAAGAGCTAACACCTATCCTTCTCAAACTCTTCCAAAATATAGCAGAGGGAGGAAAACTCCCAAACTCCTTCTACGAGGCCACCATCACCTTGATACCAAAACCAGACAAAGATGTCACAAAGAAAGAAAACTACAGGCCAATATCACTGATGAACATAGATGCAAAAATCCTCAACAAAATACTAGCAAACAGAATCCAACAGCACATTAAAAGGATCATACACCATGATCAAGTGGGGTTTATTCCAGGAATGCAAGGATTCTTCAATATACGCAAATCTATCAATGTGATAAACCATATTAACAAACTGAAGGAGAAAAACCATATGATCATCTCAATAGATGCAGAGAAAGCTTTTGACAAAATTCAACACCCATTTATGATAAAAACCCTGCAGAAAGTAGGCATAGAGGGAACTTTCCTCAACATAATAAAGGCCATATATGACAAGCCCACAGCAAACATCATCCTCAATGGTGAAAAACTGAAAGCATTTCCACTAAGATCAGGAACAAGACAAGGTTGCCCACTCTCACCACTCTTATTCAACATAGTTTTGGAAGTTTTAGCCACAGCAATCAGAGAAGAAAAGGAAATAAAAGGAATCCAAATCGGAAAAGAAGAAGTAAAGCTGTCACTGTTTGCAGATGATATGATCCTATAGATAGAGAACCCTAAAGATGCTACCAGAAAACTACTAGAGCTAATCAATGAATTTGGTAGAGTGGCAGGATACAAAATTAATGCACAGAAATCTCTGGCATTCCTATATACTAATGATGAAAAATCTGAAAGTGAAATCAAGAAAACACTCCCATTTACCATTGCAACAAAAAGAATAAAATATCTAGGAATAAACCTACCTAAGGAGACCAAAGATCTGTATGCAGAAAATTATAAGACACTGATGAAAGAAATTAAAGATGATACAAATAGATGGAGAGATATACCATGTTCTTGGATTGGAAGAATCAACATTGTGAAAATGACTCTACTACCCAAAGCAATCTATAGATTCAATGCAATCCCTATCAAACTACCACTGGCATTTTTCACAGAACTAGAACAAAAAATTTCACAATTTGTATGGAAACACAAAAGACCCCAAATAGCCAAAGCAATCTTGAGAACGAAAGAAGGAACTGGAGGAATCAGGCTCCCAGACTTCAGACTATACTACAAAGCTACAGTTATCAAGACGGTATGGTACTGGCACAAAAACAGAAAGATAGATCAATGGAACAGGATAGAAAGCCCAGAGATAAACCCACGCACATATGGTCACCTTATCTTTGACAAAGGAGGCAGAAATGTACAGTGGAGAAAGGACAGCCTATTCAATAAGTGGTGCTGGGAAAACTGGACAGCTACATGTAAAAGTATGAGATTAGATCACTCCCTAACACCATACACAAAAATAAGCTCAAAATGGATTAAAGACCTAAATGTAAGGCCAGAAACTATCAAACTCTTAGAGGAAAACATAGGCAGAACACTCTATGACATAAATCACAGCAAGGTCCTTTTTGACCCACCTCCTAGAGAAATGGAAATAAAAACAAAAGTAAACAAATGGGACTTAATGAAACTTAAAAGCTTTTGCACAGCAAAGGAAACCATAAAGAAGACCAAAAGACAACCCTCAGAATGGGAGAAAATATTTGCAAATGAAGCAACCGACAAAGGATTAATCTCCAAAATTTATAAGCAGCTCATGCAGCTTAATAACAAAAAAACAAACAACCCAATCCAAAAATGGGCAGAAGACCTAAATAGACATTTCTCCAAAGAAGATATACAGAGTGCCAACAAACACATGAAAGAATGCTCAACATCAGTAATCATGAGAGAAATGCAAATCAAAACTACAATGAGATATCATCTCACACCAGTCAGAATGGCCATCATCAAAAAATCTAGAAACAATAAATGCTGGAGAGGGTGTGGAGAAAAGGGAACCCTCTTACACTGTTGGTGGGAATGTAAATTGATACAGCCACTGTGGAGAACAGTATGGAGGTTCCTTAAAAAGCTACAAATAGAACTACCATATGACCCAGCAATCCCACTACTGGGCATATACCCTGAGAAAACCAAAATTCAAAAATAGTCATGTACCAAAATGTTCATTGCAGCTCTATTTACAATAGCCCGGAGATGGAAACAACCTAAGTGTCCATCATCGGATGAATGGATAAAGAAGATGTGGCACATATATACAATGGAATATTACTCAGCCATAAAAAGAGACGAAATTGAGCTATTTGTAATGAGGTGGATAGACCTAGAGTCTGTCATACAGAGTGAAGTAAGTCAGAAAGAGAGAGACAAATACCGTATGCTAACACATATATATGGAATTTAAAAAAAAAATGTCATGAAAAACCTAGGGGTGAAACAGGAATAAAGACAGACTTACTAGAGAATGGACTTGAGGCTATGGGGAGGGGGAAGGGTAAACGGTGACAAAGCGATAAAGAGGCATGGACATATATACACTACCAAAAGTAAGGTAGTTAGCTAGTGGGAAGCAGCCGCATAGCACAGGGAGATCAGCTCGGTGCTTTGTGACCGCCTGGAGGGGTGGGATAGGGAGGGTGGGAGGGAGGGAGACGCAAGCGGGAAGAGATATGGGAATATATGTATATACATAACTGATTCATTTTGTTGTGAAGCTGAAACTAACATACAATTGTAAAGCAATTATACTCCAATAAAGATGTTAAAAAAAAAAAAGAAGATGTGGCACATACGTACAATGGAATATTACTCAACCATAAAAAGAAACAAAATTGAGTTATTTGTAGTGAGGTGGATGGACCTAGAGACTGTCATACAGAATTAAGTAATTCAGAAAGAGAAAAACAAATACCATAGGCTAAAAAATATATACAGAATCTAAAAAAAAAAAAAAAAAAAAAAAAAAAAAAGAGGTTCTGAAGAACCCAGGGGCACAACAGGAATAAGGACGCAGACATAGAGAATGTACTTGAGGATACAGGGAGGGGGAAGTGTAAGCTGGGACAAAGTGAGAGAGTGGCATGGACATATATATACTACCAAATGTAAAATAGATAGCTAGCGGGAAGCAGCCACGTAGCCCAGGTAGATCAGCTCGGTGGTTTGTGTCCACCTGAAGGCGTGGGATAGGGAGGGTGAGAGGGAGATGCAAGAGGGAGGAGATATGGGGATGTATGTGTATGTATAGCTGATTCACTTTGTTATAAAGCAGAAACTAACACACCATTGTAAACAATTACACTCCAATAAAGATGTTTAAAAAAAAAAGAAGCTTTATAAGTCACAGATATTATTTATTTGTCACATACACTAAATATACCACAAACGTTCTCAGTTTTTTTTTTTTTCCTGTAACTCCGTTTATAGTTTATTATTGTATAAGAAACTTTACTTAGGTATGCTAAGTCAGCACTTTTCCCCAGTTTAGTTTCTGGTTTAGTGTCTTTCTAAAAAAGTTCTTCCTCAAACAAGACTATCTAAATATTTACCTATATGGCCTTCTAAAACTTCTATTATTTCCTTTTTATAATAAACTCTTCAATTCATTTGGAATTTATTTTGGTGTAGAATGTGAGATCTAACTTTTTTCTCCTTATTACATAGTCTATTTTCATTCCACTAAAATGAGATGCTTGAGGTGATCCAGTATTCGATGCCATTCATTTTTATCAGGAATAGCATTATCAGAATCAGGCAATAGAACAATGACCCCTTCCGTCAGTAAGTCTTATATGGTGGGTCTTAATTTCTGTAGGCCTTGTTTAAATCTATATTGAACTGTTTTAACTTTTTAACCTGGGAGGGCATTGGTCACAAGAGAGAATCTAAGGAATTCTATTTTATCAGGCCAAATGTAAATGACAAAGACTTAATTTTATTTTATGACTTTTTGGGTCAGAACATCCTTGCCTACTGTGGGATATTTTCAGATACTGGGTACCATGATCATGAGGAATTTAGACAAGGTAATATTTCTGATGGTTAGGATAAGGCATACCTGTTTGCCCCCTATTTTATGTTCAGTAACTCCCCTAAAAATATAGGGGGTACCTTGTTTAAATTTAGTAGAATCCCAAGGTCTAACTGTAATTCAAACCACAGTATCAATTTAGACCATGAATGTTTGCCAATTGGTACATCTCAGCTGATGTTAAAGTTAAGTTAGAACCTATATTGTAGGTTCTAAACACAATAGCCAGTGTTTTATCTTTTCTTGCATAAATTCTTTCAGTAAATTTTGAACTTCCAAATAGGTCAAATCACAGACTCCTGCTACAGTTCCTATTTCCTTCCACTACATGTAGAGATCATTTTCTTTTATCTTGTTTTGCTTTGGTTTTTGGTTACTGGATACACTATACGGGAGAGGGGAGTCCTCTCTATCCTAATAGTATTAATAAGTCTCCCATCTCCAGAGAGTTCCAAATCAGTAACATTGAGGCTAGGGTCCTCTCCCAGGATGAATGTTGGTTTTTTGGGTTTAGGGACCTTAAGATTAAGTTGGGTTTGAATTAACCACATGAAGTTGGTAAGTTCCGTACTCAGTTTAACCCAGTTTGTATTTGTACTCAGTTTGTCAGTTTGTATTACAGTTAACCAATAGAGCGATGGTATCCTCTGGTCCACACCGTGGGGTACAATGGGAATTTTTACCCTATAATCTTAAAGATCAAGATCTTTGTAACAATAGAGGCATAGGCAGCAGCAGCAGAGGCATTGTAAGGCTTTAATGCATCCTAGTGAGCTCTCTGAATTTAGGAATGTGGACTTGGGCATGCAACATGGTGACCGCTCTTCCTCACACAGCAACCAACCTGGGCCCATATGTTGCACAGGAGGTCAACGCCTGGTTCAGACATGCAACCAGGGATCACAGTATAAGAGTTGCTCCCCTGAGCCTAGAGGCAGTCATGGCTTATGCTGCAAATGAGACACATGGATAGGTCCAGGTCAAAGTCCACAACCCAGGGCCACTTTATGGACGGCCTCAAACCCCATACTCCTGTCCCTAAATGCTTATTATTGAAACTTCTAACTTGATTAGTTTAATCTATGAGATGTTTGGTAGGACTCAGCAAATGCATCAAAGCACAGCACAACTCAAAATCCAACAGAATGTAAGCTTCCTGGCCCACAGCAACACAACTCAAAACACATGCTCACCAGTAGGCAGTCGAGGCAATTGGCAAGCCTTAAGCAAGAGAAGACCCCCAGGTCTCACGATGCCAATTGTTTTGTAGTTTCCCTGCAAAGGGCAGGATCAATCCCCTGCCTAAAATTGGTTCCGATAACAAGAGACTGATGATGTCACATGTGCAACAAGACAGCATGAAAAGATTTATTAGGCTCTTGGGGAGAGCAAGGCTGGCCCCAGTGCCAGTCCAAGATGACTTGAGAGAAGAAAGGGTCAATTTTTATTATGTTATATATTCCAGATTATTCTATTTAGGTCACTTATATTTGAAAAACAGTTTTAAATTTCCTTTATACTGGGGGCCCCAACCCCTGTACCAGGGACCGGTACCGGTCCACAGCCTGTGAAGAACCAGGCCACACAACAGGAGGTGAGCAGCAAGCGAGGGAAGCTTCATGTGCCGCTCCCCATCACTCGCATTACTTCATGAACCATCCCCCCCATTGCTCCCATTACCGCCTGAATCATCCCTGCACCTCCTCACTGCGCCCCCAGTCCATGGTAAAATTGTCTTCCATGGAACCAATCCCTGGTGACAAAAATGTTGGGGACCACTGCCTTATAGGACTTTCCTGTTTTCTAAGTTTCTTTTTGTGCTTGTGGGTGAAAGTACCTCAGGTTCAGAATATTGAGTTAATCATAAACTAATTTCATGGGGTATTACAGTTATTGGTCCATTCCTTTAATTTATTGATTTATTTAATCCACTGCATTCATTCATTTCCTTCCCATTTTCTCTCTCTCTCATAGGAAAATAATATGTTTGATGTATATCCTTTATATGTATGAATTATTGTGAGTCTTCTATTGTTATGTGCATGTATTTTGATTTAAATAATAGCATCATTCTGTAGATACCATTCTGAGTATTACTTTTAAACTCAGCCCTATATTTTTAAAGATATGACCATATTTCTGGACATCTATCCATTGCTTCTGAGTGCTGCATAATAGTCTGTAATGTGCATCTACATTATGCTACTTATCCATTCCCCCAGTGATGGACAACTACCTGGTCTCCAGCTTCTCATTACCACAAATAAGACTGTAATAAAGATTCTACTACATGTCCCCTCATGGGCCTGTGTGTGAATGTCCCTGTGATGTGTAACCAGGAAACAGGCTGCTGGAACCCACGGTAAACATCTACTCATTTGACTAAGTATACCCAGATGTTTTTCTAGAATGGCTGTACCAGTCAACGATCACAAAAGAGGGAATATATTCCTTTTTAGTTGAAAAAAATTTTTTGATTTTATAAATCAAAATTAATAAAAATTAATAAACTGATAAATTAAAAATTTATAAAAATTAATAATAAAAATAATAAACTGATTAATTAATTAATTAACTGATAAAATTAATAAACTGATAAATTCTTCAAAGTTACAGAAGTAAAATACTAATGAGAAGGGCACATCTTCCTTATTCAATCATTCGTTCATCACGTATTTAATGAGCACTTATCAGTAAGTGTCATGTGTAAGATGGTATGTGCTGAGGTTACAGAGATGTCCAGACAGTTTCTACTCTAAAGGTACTTAGAGTCAAGTGGAGGGTACAGACGTGAAACCTATTGTGACAGCTATTAGCTCATACATTTGTAGAAAATATGTAAGTTGGGACATCAAAAAGGATGTTATCATTTCTGTAAGTCATCAAGGAGAAGGCCAAACTTGAGCTAGGCAGCGAAAGACATGGAGGTAATTTCCATGCACAAAGATGGGCACAAGATAGAGAATGAAATTGCCTGCTGCATTCAGGACTGCAAGAAATTAGATGCAGCTGGAGCACAGGGTAGAAATGAGAGATGAGATTGGAACATTAGGAAACAACAGATAATGGAAGGATAGCCTTGTAGGTGCTAAAGAATTTGAATGTGAGCTGACTTATGCTATAGGAAAAGCTCTCTGATATCACCAGGTACCCAAGGATATGAGTCCTGTAAATAGTTATATACATAAGACTAGGGCTCAGGAAAAAGATCTGGGATTAAAAAAAGAAATTTAGGGCTTCCCTGGTGGCGCAGTCGTTGAGAATCTGCCTGCTAATACAGGTGACACGGGTTTGAGCCCTGGTCTGGGAAGATCCCACATGCCGCGGAGCAACTAGGACCGTGAGCTACAACTACTGAGCCTGCGCGTCTGCAGCCTGTGCTCCACAAGAAGAGAGGCCGCGATAGTGAGAGGCCCACACACCACGATGAAGAGTGGCCCCCGCTTGTCACAACTAGAGAAAGCCCTCTCACAGAAATGAAGACCCAACACAGCCAAAAATAAATAAATAAATAAAAAGCCAAGCATTTGAAGCCCTTAAAAAAAAAAAAAGAAATTTAGAAGTTGTATATATATACACAGCAGTTGTAGTCAAGGGTTTGAATGAAACTGTACATTATATAAAATGTAATATTTATAAATAGTATATACCGAAGATAAAATGTAGTATAATTTTTTATACTCTAAAAAATAATTCTGTAGAGGCAAGAAGACGCCAAAAATAAGGTAAAATTTTCATATTTTAACTTTTATTTGTACCTTAAACTGCCCAATCTATCCTCATCAACTCAATTTGCACTATACTCTTGTATTTGTTCACATGCAGCTTTGAAAGTGTCTTTAAGTCTTATTCAAAAGTTTTACTATACTAATTAGACTGTCATCTCTTGAAGAACTTTACAATAATCATAAATTAAATCTTAAAAGTGTAAATGCATATATAAAGTGGCTCTGATAACCGTATTTCTTTGTTTTACATCCATAAATATCTGGTTGGGAGTAATGAAATAGTATGCTATTAAACAGTGATATTAATAAGGCACTGAGGGGCTTCCCTGGTGGTGCAGTGGTTAAGAATCTGCCTGCCAATGCAGGGGACATGGGCTCGAGCCCTGGTCTAAGAAGATCCCACAGGCCGTGGAGCAACTAAGCCTGTGCATCACAACTACTAAGCCTGCACTCTAGAGCCCACGTGCCACAACTACTGAAGCCCACTCACCTAGAGCCCATGCTCCACAACAAGAGAAGCCACCGCAATGAGAAGCCCACGCACTGCAACGAAGACCCCAAACAGCCAAAAATAGAATAAAATAAATTTATATAAAAAAATAAGGCACTGAGATTCTTAAGAATTTCACCTGATTAAGTCAGATCCATCCAGGATAATCTTCCTTTTGATTAACTCAAAGTCAACTGATTTAGGACCTTAACCAAATCTGAAAAATCTTTTCATCTTTGCCATATTCTATTGGCTAGAAGCAAATCTCAAGTTCTGTGTACACTCAACGAGAGGAAATTATGCAAGAGTATAACTCATTGGAGGTCACTTTAGGGTATACCCACCATGCATGTCCTTGTTCAATGAATATTTATTGAGTGCCCATTCTGTTCCGAGTGATCAAGACAGAACGAAGTCCTTGATCTTACATAGATTATGTTTAGTTATGGGAGACAAATAAAGGATAAATAAATAAATATATATACATATTTATGTAATACTTATATATTTACATTATATGTGTTTATGTAATATTTATATGTTTATATAATATCTATATTAAGATGTAATAAGTGCTATGAAGGAAGTATAGTAAGACAAGAAAGGATGGGAGTATATGTAGAGAAAGTTTGGCCTCATATTCCAATGAAAGATGCTCTGATTGAGTTCAGACCTAGAGGAAGACTCACTTTTTCCAATCATAATTACACTTAAAGCACGATGAAATTGTGTATCTGCTCCTTTCATTACTACCCCTAGTTGGTAGTTATGACTCCAAACCAAGAAAAAACCCATTGAAAGCATGTCTTGCACTCTAAAGACAAAGGACTGAGAAATAAAAACTTGTCCCAGTTTCTAGAACTCTGCTTGACTACGCTGATCATCCAAGTCTATTTTGGGGTAGGGATTATCCAAAAATAGGAATTACCCACTTCTCTTTGGGAGTAGAGGCAGAAAAGGGACTTAATTACAAACGTGCTGACATTTGGGAAAAGGATTTCTATCCCCAGAAAATAAGGTCTAATCAGAGTATCTTGATACATCTCTTCCTTTGAGAGTATCATGAGAACAAAGAGGAAGTTTGAGATCTCCCTGGAGTAAAAAACTAGAGTAACAACAGAAAAAAAAATTAAATTACTATAATAGTAGTCATTTATCTTTCAATATTCAGCAGTATTGGTATGGAACTGTAAGACCTAGAAGTTGTAAATAATGTCAGTCTTTATTAGAAGAGTTAATACCAATCAAAATAAGTTAAGGTCCACTACCCTTAGAAGTTACTTAAATATGTGCATGTTTTAAAATGCTGCCTTGATCCAACTGACTGATAAACATTTCATGGACCTTAGAGAGTAATTGATAAAGTTATGGAACTTTAAATTTGTAATCTCACTTTGGTTCAATCCACTTTATTGAAATGAAAGAATATTAAGTAAAAGCACATTGCTGAGGAATAAAACACTTCAGCACAGATTTTTAAAATATTTTCACTTTTATCTGCAATGAATTAAGCATTAAAAATATTTCATAAAGTTTATGAGCAGAATTATACAAGTTGGTAATGAAATGCAAATGTCTCTGTTCATTAAGGCTCAACTATTTCATCAACTTGCATACATAGTTCAGAGGGGACTGATAATTATATTTCAATGTGAAAAAATGTTTATTAATTATCAGTATGAGGCAGCTAGGTGTATCCAATTATACCCATATAATGCAGTTTCACAAAGTGATTTGATTTTTATTTATTACTTCACAGCCTTGATTTTACTGGATTTGATGGAGTTTGGCATATTCACAAAGTGAATTATAAGTTATAAAAACACTTAAATAAACATCCAGAGTCCTTAAAATTAGGAGTCTGATTTTATTGGTATTGTGTATATGTGTGCAACACAACCCTCTTTAAGATCATATAGAGAAGTATCACTGAATTTTTAAGGTTGTGGGTGTGCATACCATATTTGTTCATTTATTAAATACTTCTGTAAATTTAAACTCTAAATTTTAACCATTTAGAGTTTTGATCTTAATATTAGAAGTTTTGTTTTATAAATTAGTTATGCCAGATTCCTTTTTCAACTTCATTATAACAATTCCATAAAATAAAGTATGTACTAAAAGGAAAAATTGTGGTATCAAGATGGATCTTCAAATACGTGGGATTTCCCCTATAATACAATAATGATATTGCTTATAGGAATTTGTAACTTGATGTGCTAGTCAACCACATTCATAGTCATAGTTGTCAGACACCAGCCAATTATTCAAGGAGATGCTTTGGGGAATATCCTGGGATTGCATCTTATTCTTTAACAACCATACCTAACCAGTTTTTACTAACTTGCTCCTAAAGTTACAGAGATTTTCCTCTTTCCTTCAACCCCCAAATCAACTCTCCTACATACACGCAAACAAAACTGGGCAGATGGCTTCACCACCATGGATAGATCTGCCCTTCTTCAGAGTAACTTATCTGAATTTATCTTGCCTTTCTTTCTGATTTTTACCCTTTTGTTTTTTAGAGGTATACATCCTTCTGATCTAGCTTATTTAGTCCCATATATTCTCCATCTTTTATTCACATCTTCAGTCTTTTACACTCATTTAATTGCCCTTTTTCTCAAACATACATAACACTTCCCATTAAAAAAATCAGAAATAAAACCCTCACTTTATTCTACTATTCCCTTCACTACATGTTACTTTTGTGTTTTCCTTTACAACCACTGTCCTTGAGTTTTTAAATAAACTGCTCCATTTCCTTACCTCCTCTTTTCTGCTTAAAAACCTGAAATTTAATTTTCAATCTAATGCTCCACTGAAGCTACCATTTGGAGGTCATCTCTTACCTCCCAGGTAAATTTAAACCCATTTCTCCGTCCTCATCTTAACCTTGCTTCTTTCTCTGATCCGACCAATCGGTCCCTTCTCTTCTACCCTCTCTTGGTTTCCATGATATTTTATTCTTCTGGTTCTTCTCCTACTTCTCTGATCACGATTTCTTTGTCTTCTCACTGGTTTTACTTCCTCTTTCAATCCCCTTTAAACAGTTATTAAAGTATAACAAAAATAAACAAAAGACAAAAAGCATAATTGTGCAGCTTCATATATTTTCACAAATTATACACTCCAGTGAAACTAGCATCTAGATCAAGAAACAAGGTATTGACACCATCTCAGAGGCCAGTCACTACCCAATCCCCAGCTATCCTAACAGTCAGTCCTTAACTTCCATTCTTCTCCTTCAACAAGTAACTTTTGCAAATTCATTCACCATGACCATACTGATAAATCCCACATTGCTATTTCAAGGACTGATGCATTGTTTGAAATATTTTGCTCCTTCCTCTCCTAACCCCTCTTATTCAAGCAGATATGAAAATGTGATAGTATTTTTTCAACATCTCAAATTGTTTCTTTCTTTTCATTTCCATGTCACCACTGTGGTTTAGACCAAAAGTCAGTAAACTACAGCCTGCAGGCCAAATACAGCCCTCTGCCGTTTGGTTTTTTTCTAAATAAAGTTTTGTTGGAATGCAGCCATGCTCATTCATTTACATATTGTGTCGAAGAGCTGCCACAGAGACCATATGGTCTAAAAAGTCTCAAATGTTTACTATTTTATCCTTTACAGAAAAAAATGACCAATCCCTGGTTTAGGTCTTCACTATTTTACACTAAATTGCTGCAGTAACTTCCTACTTGGTCACAGTAATTCTAGTTCCTCTCTCCTGCACCTTTGGGTAATGGCCTTGCTATGCCTCCTCAAACACATTTCATTTTCCTCATGAATTCCTTTGCTCAGTATAAAATCAAACTCCTTTCCCTGGAAGTCAAAGTCTCTGTTACAACAAAAAGTAAGAAGTACAGACGTTAAGGAAGGGAGCAGTGGTGTACAACCTTTAAGCCACACACCACAACTTCCTTCCTCAATGCCTATACTTCGAATCCCCTATACTTTAATCCCCTTCACACATGCCTCACTCGTAGCTATAGTTTGCTGTAACTTAGATGCTCCCCTCCTCATTCCCTACAAGCATTTCCCTCTTCCATCTCATAAATGCCTTCATGGATTATACACCTTTCACAGCTGCCTCAAGTTCTAACTCCACCTCCTCCAACTCCAAAGCTGTAATCTTCCCCTTTTCTGTATCCCATTACCCTTGTAGGTTTTAACACAGAAGCTGCCTCTTGATTCTCTATTATCTTAAACTATTTAATCATTGACTTGAAGCTCCCCCATAGCAGAGCACATTACTTCTGCTTTCTAGAACACACTGGGCACACAGCAAAAACTTAACAAATACAGGTAGCTTTGATTTCTAGGCTTCATAAGTAAATTACTATCAGCAACCAGAATCCTTGTTCATAAAACAATGATAGAGTCTCTGTTACCATGGCAGACTCACGAAACTACATTTTTGATTATGCCCCCAAAGCCTTAGCATGGACTAGAATCTAGAAATTCAGGGGACTGAGCACAACTGATGAAGAAGAATATTCTACAGAAGTTTGTAGCTCAAAAAGCCTTCACTTTCATACCTTAAATCACCTCCACTTTGTCATTCTAGGTACAGTAACTTCGAAATGGCATATTTCACATTCAGTAAGTTTTCATCTTTGCCAGAATGTTCATTTTCTTAATACTTATTCAATGTCTCAAAAATCATATTGAGTTTTTTTAATCATTTTTTTTTCTGGTCTCCAAATCTAAAAATAAAGACTTTATTGCAAACAACCACAAAAGTAATTTAGAACTTGAATTCAAATGAAATACAAAACCTTAAGGCAATACATATACACACACTTGGAAATATTCATCAAAAAAAGAATAAAGAACAGGTAAGAGTTAAGAGTCTGGAAACTTAAAAATATCCAAGGATGAAAACTGCCATAAGCATTGTCTTGTTTGAAAAGGCCACTGTGAATAACTTTACAAGTTTCTCCACCTCAACTGCAAGAAAAGATCTTACTTGCAATGAGTCTAAATGCTTAGTTTGAAGTTCTCAGGACTCCAAATTGCATGGTTACCCTTCAGAGAGAAAGCAAACTCCCCATGCCAGTCTAAGAATAATGTAGTCAAGGCAGAAGGAATAGCAGACCGCAAGGATGCATCAGTCTAGGCTATTTGCCTACAATTGTGCTATCCAAGAAAATATTCTGAAAGATTCATTGTGACCTAAAGATATTGGCTGCAGTCCAGTAACAGTACCAACTATAAGTCCAAATAATAGTAATAATCATAATAATAGCAATAATACTAGTAGCAGTAACTGGTGATCCAAGAGAGTGGGCACAGAGCATTCAGCATCTATATGAGAGATCTTTCTACTCTTTGCTTCTCGCAGCAAAATTAACACATATAAACAAAAAAAGTCATTAAAAAATCCTAAATTACAAATAACAAATACCATATATTAACGCATATATGTGGAATCTGAACCAGTTTTCAAGGCAGAAATAGAGACACAGATGTAGAGAACAAATGTATGGACACCAAGGGGGGAAAGCGGGGGGTGAGGGAGGGGTGGAAAAACAAAAAAAACAAGTAACATTTACTTTCTAAGCCTGTTTCTTCTTTCCTGCCATTTCATGTTTTCTTTTGGAGTTTTATGGAATAGGAAACTATAAACCATAAAGAAAAACTCACAAGTGTTTAGGGTATAGTGATTAGGATGAAGCAAAAGTTTATGGCAATTTAAATGGCCTCTGGGACAGACTAGTTTACTGTGATTTCTTTTTGTTGATGGCAAAGTATTGCAATTTGTTTTCTGCTCCATGATTACTTCAGAGCCTAATCTCTCTCTTGCACTCTCAAGGCTCAGGAGTGACCCGTTTTCAAGGGCTTTGGGGCCTCTGTTCACTGACTGTGTAGAGGAAACATGACACCAAGATGATGCCCCAGAGCAAATGTAAATTTTACCTGGGTTCTGCTCTAAAAGACTTCTTGTCACTTAGCAGCACTATGAATTTTAATATGATTCTCATTGAAACTCAGTGGCTTACTTTTAATCTTCAATCTTTGGAGGGTATTGATCATATTCATCAGGTCACAGAGGTGCCCTTGCTGCAGGCATCAAGGCTTTTATAGAGTAGCATATTCAGTTTCTGCTTAAATTCGTTATTTTCTTCTTCTCTCTCTGAAAATTACTTCCTGATTTCAATTTTCAGCTTTTTTTGGTTTCATCTTGATTGTTACTAGCCTGAAATTAACTTCAAAAATATTGTCACCTATAATAACTGATCAACGTAAACATTTATATAACCAGTATGTGACCAAATATTCCATTCAGAAGCATTCATTCAAATCACATATATTAAGTAGTTACTGCATACACAGACAATGAGCTCAGAATTGGGAACATCATGATAAATAAAACCAAATAAAACATTTTTCTTTATGTAGTTCAAGGCTTAGTGGAGAGATATAAACCCTAATCAAATAATCATAAAACAAATGTGAAATTTCTACTACATCAAGTATTATGTAAAAGAGCCATATCATTCTGTGAGAATCCATCATAATATTTTTTGAAAGATTAGCTCATTCTTCCCTGAGGAATTGATGTTGGAACTTAAATCTGAAGGATGATTAAGAGTTAAACTAGGCAGAGTGGAGAAATGAGCATACTAGGTATAACAAAGACCCTGTGGTAGACGGGTGCCTGGTGAGTACAGGGATTGAAAGAAAGTAAGTGAAGCTGAAGCAGAGAGAGCAAGAGGGATGTTAGTATAAGAAGCTAAGTCCTGTTGATTCTACCCTCAAACTATTGTGTTCATCTCCCTCTGTCCTCACTCCTACCACCCTACTTGAAAGTAGAATCAAATACAGGTCTCTCCTACAATAATGGATCTGTCTACTATCTGCTCTTAATTCCCTTTTGCTCCCTACAATTGATTCTCTGCGCTGTAGTCAGTGATCTTTTCCAAATGCAAATTACATATGTCACTTCTCTACTTAATACCAATCAATGACATTCCACTTTTCATAGGATGATAGAACTACCAGGACTATTCAAATGGTCTGTCCCTATCCACTTCTCCAATCTCATCTCTCGCTATTTTACCCTATGCCTTCAATGCTTCTGACACTCTGACCTTCTCTCTGTTCCAACAGAGAATATTTATGCAAGCTGTTACCTCTGCAGGGAAGCTTCTTTACCTCTTTACCTGGTAACCAAATATGGCTTCCCTAAAGAAAGCCTTGGTAATGAAAACCCTACCCCCAACTTGATTAAACCATTTATATATTTTTATGGTATCCTATAAATCTCCTTCCTGATTTATATGATACAT
Organism: Lagenorhynchus albirostris; assembly: GCF_949774975.1. NCBI lineage: Eukaryota > Metazoa > Chordata > Mammalia > Artiodactyla > Delphinidae > Lagenorhynchus > Lagenorhynchus albirostris. The sequence continues at coordinate 60,457,981 of NC_083095.1, read as the reverse complement.
TGCATTTTGGACTCCAATTTTTCACTCTTCCCTATGTCCAAACACTTTGCCATGTAATTTTATAGCTCCTGCTACAGAAGAATGTGTACATCTCTACTTCCTTTGGGCTTAACCATGTAATTTGCTTTAGCCATTGAGATATTAACAGCCAGCCAATAAGCTAGGACATGAAAACGTCGTTTGTGGTTAGATTGCCCCCACTGTTAAAAGAACATATCATGGTTAGCCCACTGGTCCAAGAAGGATGAGACATGTGGAGCAAACACAACCTGCAGCTTAATCCTCTTCAACTGAGCCCAGCAGAGATCAGCAGAGCCACCAACCCATGCCAAAGCCATGTGAAAATTAATGGTTTTTGCTGTATATGTGTCAGAGATTTTTGTAATTATCTGTTAGCAATAACTGACTGATACAACTTATAACAGGTGTGAACTGTTTTAAAATGGGAAATATAAGGCATGTCACATTATTTGTCTAAATCAATAAAGTGCAATCAATACTATAGGTAACCACTGAGTAATTTTTACAGATGATGATTTTAGCTACCTGGAAGATGTTAGTGATAACCAGAAAAACAGCTTACTGTCACTACCTGGATGATCATGAACTAGTCACTTAACCCCCCAGGTACTCTGTTTTCCCATCTTTAAAATGAGGGGAATGGACTCAGCAGTGGTAGTAAATAGGTCTGTCTTGAGAACTGACTTCAGTTAATTGTTGTGACTTTCTGTAATGCTATGCTGACAATAGCCCTAAGGCCAAATCTAAGTTCAGTCGACTGAGTGCCATGAGCAATTAGCAATGTCTTCCCTGGACAAGAGAGGGGGGTGCTGCAGCACTAGAGCCACCTATATGACACCCTTGGATGAGAGAATCTCTAACTTTCATTCCATATTTGACACCCCATCACTCAAGGAGTCAATAAATTGATAGAGACAATAGAAGTGAGATCTAACTATAGTTTTGGACAGGTAAGAATTACCTCTTTTCTTTCTTTTTTTTTTTTATGTTTCTCAGCAAAGTGCTAATTACACAGAATTGTTTAATAAAGAATTGTGAATGTTTTATTATTTGTGGTAGCTCCATAGCTTGGGAGTTTACTCAATGGGCTTATAAACCAGAAGCCTCTTAGATGCAAGTGACAAACACTCACCTTTAACTTACAGAGGGAAAAAAAAGGTGAAACTTACTGACTTACATGATTGAGAAGTCCAGGAGTTGTTGGCTTCTTGTATGGCTAGATTTGGGGCTTAAAATCATGTCACAGGACTTAGGCCTTTTCTATCCATCACTCAGTTCAGCTCCCCTTAGTGACCCTACATGGTAATCCTGGCAGTTCTAAACTCCCTTAATAGTTTCAGGGATAAAAATGAAGACTGAGTCTTATTGGACCTAATTTACTGATCTTAAGTCATATACTTACTCCTAAACTAACCAGTTTTTCCAGGGGGAGTGTGGTATTGCATTGACCATGCCAAGGACCCAGCTGTGCCTTTTTGGAGGCATTGTAGTTGATTTTGATTTTCTTCTCCATATTTTTCCTATATATTCTGAATTTTCTACAATGACTATGTGATATCTTTATAATCAGAAAAATTATTCATAAAAAGAGAACAAATAAGGAGGAGCAAAAGTTCTGATTGGTTCTTCTTTTGGACAATATATGACATTACCACCTTTGAACCTGTCTGTTACACTCAGTTCTGGTGAAATGAGATCTTAGATCTACCTCAGTTTTCCAAGCATTATACTACAAATTAAGACTTCATTTGATACAGGCTGTTCTTCATTCTGCTAAAAATAATTTTTGCATGAAAGCTACTAGACAGCCTGACATGAGAAAACTTGATTTAAAATGTTCTTGATGTGCTAACAAAAGATCCTGGACACAGTGGTATATATCTTTGTTCTACAGAGATGACTTGGTTATTTCTTGTGTTTTACATGCCACACTTATTTGCAGGGTTCTATGATGCTTCTAAGTATAGACCTTCCACATAAACTTTGAGACAAACAAAAGGATAAAGTTAATTATAAATTTGGGAAAATCTGGTGTACCAAAATCAAATCTATGATGTAATGAATCCACCATAACGATACTAACTTTGAATATGTATTTTTGATCCAAAGCCACATACTGTATGAGATTTCCCCCAAGACCAAAGTGCACTGTTCAGCTCTCAAAAGGAATTCTTAAGATTTCTCACTATACAAGAACCATGAAATAAGACTCCTGTCAATGTGCAATAAATTTGCAACTAATAGTATAATTAACAACGTTAACTATTTTTATTTTTAGGCCACAATGAACTAAACAAGCAGATCTACATCTCACTTATCCTGAATACTAGGATACCTCTTCCTTGACTACTTTCCTTCAGTCAAATTCTAATGTTGCACCCGTGACCCCCACCCCACCCTGCCTTCAGCCAGTTCGATTTCTTCAGGTCCTGCTTCTGGAAGGGATCAGAATAAATCAACGATGCTAAGGTTAAAATAAATAATTCAAAAATGTGGTTCATTTTGCCTCTTAATATATTTTTTATGTTTTGTAACAGTTTTTTCTTTTCTTTTGGGGAAGACAGTGCTTTTATTTGTCTAAGTCAATATCTTAACCAAAATAAATGGATGAAAATTTCATCACCTTAGCACATTAGTATGCAAAATCATATATATATATACAATGTGGATTTCAGGGTACTCAAATCACATGTAAAGCCAACACCTTAAGACATACACATATTATTAAAAACTGCTTCCTCTGTGCATATTTGACTCAAACATCTACACAGATATATGTATCTAGATTTTATTCTAGAGAGACACAATGAAAATAGAATCAAAGAAATTATTTTCTGTTTCAGGAATAGCAAAAAGACAAACTTGAACATTAAAACTCACCTCCAGTAACATTTCTCTTTTTAACAACAGAAAAATTTTCCATGGAACACAGAAGTGGACATAAATCGGAATCTTTCTTTTTTTTTTTTGCTGAACGCGGGCCTCTCACTGTTGTGGCCTCTCCCGTTGCAGAGCACAGGCTCTGGAAGCGCAGGCTCAGCGGCCATGGCTCACGGGCCCAGCCGCTCCGCGGCATGTGGGATCTTCCCGGACCGGGGCACGAACCCACGTCCCCTGCATCAGCAGGCAGACTCTCAACCACTGAGCCACCAGGGAAGCCCATAAATCGGAATCTATAAAGGAGAAGTTAATTTGTCTAATCATTTGTCCAATGTTCTCTCTTCTCTGTTATCTGCAACCGAAAAGTGTTAACTTTTTAGTTACACTTTGGAGTCACTGTAGTCTGTCACACCAAAATAATGATACTGTGGATTTTGCATTATTGTGCAAAACCTAGGACTGCTACATTTCTGTAGCTTAGGTACTCAGTTAAAATACTTAATTTAAAATGACATAATTTAGAAATAACAAGCTTCTTATAAAGCAAGATTGCTTTAGTAAATTATAGCAAGCACCTAACAGTACAGTGTGCAACCATTAAAAACGGCATTTAAAATGGTATGTAGAAATAATAAAAAATGTTTATGATATGATTTTATGTATAAAAAAGCTGAATTAGTGGGTATATTTAAATCTGGAAGGTTGCTTTATGGAAAAGGGGCTGGAAGAAGTTACTGCTGCAGGTGGCCCGGCTTAGGAAGACCAGTTCTGGAGGATGGGAACTCTAAGATGAAAAGTGCTGGCCAATTCAGTTCCTGATGTCATCTTGTGCTACTGACCATGGATATGTTCAGGAGACCCTGAGGTCCAGCAGAGTTAGCCATGGGGCTGACAGGGTCTTGGTGCTCCAGCCAGGTGTCAGGCATGAGCCTCTGAGGTGGGAGAGCCACGTTCAGGACACTGGACCATCAGAGACCAGCCAGCCCCACGAAATATCAATAGGCGAGAGCTCTCCCAGAGATCTCTGTCTCAACGTTAAGACCCAGCTCCACTCAATGACCAGCAAACTCCAGTGCTGGACACCCCATACCAAACAACTAGCAAGACAGGAACACAACACCACCCATTAGCAGAGAGGCTGCCTAAAATCATAGTAAGTTCACAGACACCCCAAAACACACCACCAGATGCAGTCCTGCCCACCAGAAAGACAAGATCCCGCCTCATCCACCACAACACAGGCACCAGTCCCCTCCATCAGGAAGCCTACACAACACAACGAACCAACATTACACACTGAGGGCAGACACCAAAAGCAACGGGAACTACAAACCTGCAGCCTGCAAAAAGGAGACCCAAAACACAGTAAGTTAAGCAAAATGAGAAGACAGAGAAATTAACAGCAGATGAAGGAGCAAGGTAAAAACCCACCAGACCAAACAAATGAAGAGGAAATAGGCAGTCTACCTGAAAAAGAATTCAGAGTAATAATAGTAAAGATGATCCAAAATCTTGGAAATAGAATGGAGAAAATACAAGAAACGTTTAACAAGGACCTAGAAGAACTAAATAGAAAACAATGATGAACACAAAAAGTAAAATTAAAAATTCTCTAGAAGGAATCAATAGCAGAATGACTGAGGGAGAAGAATGGATAATGACCTGGAAGATAAAATAGTGGAAATAACTACCACATTTCCACTAGTTGAAAATTCCCTAATATGGAAAGGAAATAGTCAATCAAGTCAAGGAAGCGCAGAGAGTCCCATACAGGATAAATCCAAGGAGAAACATGCCAAGACACATATTAATCAAACTATCAAAAATTAAATACAAAGAAAAAATATCAAAAGCAGCAAGGGAAAAGCAACAAATAACATACAAGGAAATGCCCATAAGGTTAACAGCTGACCTTTCAGCAGAAACTCTGCAAGCCAGAAGGGAGCAGCAGGACGTATTTATAGTGATGAAAGGGAAAAACCTACAACCAAGATTACTCTACCCAGCAAGGATCTCATTCAGATTCGACAGAGAAATTAAAACCTTTATGGACAAGCAAAAGCTAAGAGAATTCAGCACCACCAAACCAGCTTTACAACAAATGCTAAAAGAACTTCTCTAGGCAGGAAACACAAGAGAAAAAAAGACCTACAAAAACAGGGGCTTCCCTGGTGGCACAGTGGTTGACAATCTGCCTGCCAATGCAGGGGACACGGGTTCAGGCCCTGGTTTGGGAAGATCCCACATGCTGCGGAGCAACTAGGCCCATGAGACACAATTACTGAGCCTGCGTGTCTGGAACCTGTGCTCCGCAATAAGAGAGGCTGCAATATTGAGAGGCCCACGAACAGCGATGAAGAGTGGCCCCCACTTGCTGCAACTAGAGAAAGCCCTCACAAAGAAACGAAGACCCAACACAGCCAAAAATAAATAAATAAATAAAATTAAGACCTACAAAAACAAACCCCCAAAAATTAAGAAAATGGTAATAGGAAGATACATACAGATAATTACCTTAAATGTAAATGGATTAAATGCTCCAACCAAAAGACACAGACAGGTAGACTGAATACAAAAACCAAGACCCATAAATATGCTGTCTACAAGAGACCCACTTCAGACCTAGGGACACATACAGACTGAAAGTGAGGGGATGGAAAAACATATTCCACACAAATGGAAAACAAAAGAAAGTTGGAGTAGCAATTCTCATATCAGACAAAATAGATTTTAAAATAAAGACTATTACAAGAGACAAAGAAGGACACTACATAATGATCAAGGGATCAATCCAAGAAGAAGATATAAAAATTGTAAATATTTATGCACCCAACATAGGAGCACCTCCATACATAAGGCAAATGCTAACAGCCATGAAACGGGAAATCGAAAGTAACACAATAATAGTAGGGGACATTAACACCCCACTTTTACCAATGGACAGATCAACCAGAATGAAAATAAATAAGGAAACACAAGCCTTAAATGATACACTAAACAAGATGGACTTAATTGATATTTATAGGACATTCCATCCCAAAACAACAGAATACACTTTTTTCTCAAGTGCTCATGGAACATTCTCCAGGATAGATCATATCTTGAGTCACAAATCACCTTGAGTCACCTTGGTAAATTTAAGAAAATTGAACTTGTATCATGTACCTTTCCCGACCACAACACTATGAGACTAGATATCAATTACAGGAAAAAAAACTGTAAAAAATGCAAACATATGGAGGCTAAACAATACACTACTAAATAACCAAGAGAGCACTGAAGAAATCAAAGAGGAAATCAAAAAATACCTAGAAACACATGACAATGAAAACACCATGACCCAACACCTATGGGATTCAGCAAAAGCAGTTCTAAGAGGGGAATTTATAGCAGTACAATCCTACCTCAAGAAACACCTCAAAGAAACAACCTAACCTTACATCTAAAGCAATTAAAGAAGGAAGAGCAAAAAACCCTGAAGTTTGCAGAAGGAAAGAAATCAGAAAGATCAGATCAGAAATGAATGAAACAAAAATGAAGGAAATGATAGCAAAGATCGATAAAACTAAAAGCTGGTTCTTTGATAAGGTAAACAAAATTGATAAACCATTAGCCTGACTAATCACGAAAAAAAGGGAGAAGACTCAAATCAATAGAATTAGAAAAGAAAAAGAAGTAACAATTGACACTGCAGAAATACAAAGGATCATGAGAGATTACTACAAGCAACTATATGTCAATAAAATGGACAATCTGGAAGAAATGGACACATTCTTAGAAAAACACAACCTTCTGAGCCTGAACCAGCAAGAAATAGAAAATACAAACAAACCAATCACAAGCACTGAAATTCAAACTGTGATTAAAAATCTTCCAACAAACAAAAGCCCAGGACTAGATGGCTTCACAGGCGAAGTCTATCAAACATTTAGAGAAGAGCTAACACCTGTCCTTCTCAAACTCTTCAAAAATATAGCAGAGGGAGGAAACTCCCAAAACTCATTCTACGAGGCCACCATCACCCTGATACCAAAACCAGACAAAGATGTCACAAAGAAAGAAAACTACAGGCCAATATCACTGATGAACATAGATGCAAAAATCCTCAACAAAATACTAGCAAACAGAATCCAACAGCACATTCACCAGATCATATACCATGATCCAGTGGGGTTTCTCCCAGGGATGCAAGGATTCTTCAATATAAGCAAATCAATCAATGTGATACACCATATTAACAAACTGAAGGAGAAAAACCATCTCAATAGATGCAGGAAAAGCTTTTGACAAAATTCAACCCCCATTTATGATAAAAACTCTCCAGAAAGTAGCCATAGAGGGAACTTACCTCAACAAAATAAAGGCCATATATGACAAACTCACAGCCAACATCATTCTCAATGGTGAAAAACTGAAACCATTTCCTCTAAAATAAGGAACAAACCAAGGTGGCCCACTCTCACCACTATTACTCAACATAGTTTTGGACGTTTTAGCCACAGCAATCAGAGAAGAAGAAGAAATAAAATGAATCCAAATTGGAAAAGCAGAAGTAAAGCTTTCACTGTTTGCAGATGACGTGATAATACTATACCTAGAGAATCCTAAATATGCTACCTTAAAACTAATAGAGCTAATCAATGAATTTGGTATAGTAGCAGGATACAAAAGGAATGCACAGAAATCTCTTGCATTCTTATACCCTAATGATGAAAAATCTGAAAGAGAAATTAAGGAAATGCTTCCATTTACCACTGTAACAAGAATAAAATACCTAGGAATAAACCTACCTAAGGAGGGAAAGACTTGCATGCAGAAAACTATAAGACACTGACAAAAGAAATTAAAGATACAAACAGATGGAGAGACACACCATGTTCTTCAATAAGAAGAAACAACATTGTGAAAATGACTATACTACCCAAAGCAATCTACAGATTCAGTGCAATCCCTATCAAACTACCAATGGCATTTTTCACAGAACTAGAACAAAAAATTGCACAATTTGTATGAAAACACAAAAGAACCCGAATAGTCAAAGCAATCCTGAGAAAGAAAAACGGAGCTGGAGGAATCAGGCTCCCTGACTTCAGACTATACTACAAAGCTACAGTAATCAAGACAGTATGGTACTGGCACAAAAACAGAAATATAGATCAATGGAACAGGATAGAAAGCTCAGAGATAAACCCATGCACATATGGTCACCTTATCTTTGATAAAGGTGGCAACAGTATTCAATGGAGAAAAGACAGCCTCTTCAATAGGTGGAGCTGGGAAAGCTGGACATATAAAAGAATGAAATTAGAACACTCACTAACACCATACACAAAAATAAACTCAAAATGGATTAAAGAACTAAATGTAAGGCCAGACACTATAAAACTCTTAGAGGAAAACATAGGAAGAACACTCTATGACATAAATCACAGCAAGATTCTTTCTGACCCACCTCCTAGAGAAATGGAAATAAAAACAAAAATAAACATGTGGGACCTAATGAAACTTAAAAGCTTTTTCACAGTAAAGGAAACCATAAACAAGATGAAAAGACAACCCTCAGAATGGGAGAAAATAGTTGCAAAGAAAGCAACTGACAAAGGATTAATCTCCAAAATATATAAGCAGCTCATGCAGCTCAGCAGCAAAAAAACAAACAACCCAATGCAAAAATGGGAGGAAGACCTAAATAGACATTTCTCCAAAGAAGATATACAGGTTGCCAATAAACACATGAAAGGATGCTCAACATCACTAATCATTAGAGAAATGCACATCAAAACTACAATGAGGTGTCACCTAACACCGGTTAGAATGGGCATCATCAAGAAATCTACAAACATTAAATGCTGGAGAAGGTGTGGAGAAAAGGGAACCCTCCTGCAGTGTTGATGGCAATGTAAATTGGTACAGCCACTATGGAGAACAGTATGGAGGTTCCTTAAAAAAACTAAAAATATAATTACCATATTACCCAGCAATCCCACTACTGGGCACATACCCAGAGAAAACCATAATTCAAAAAGGGACATGCACCTCAATATTCACTGCAGCACTATTTACAATAGCCAGGTCATGGAAGCAACCTACATGTCCATCGAAAGAGTAATGGATAAAGAAGATGTGGTACATATATAGCATGGAATATTAAAGGAACCATAAAAAGGAATGAAATTGTGTCATTTGTAGATGTGGATGGACCTAGAGACTGTCATACAGAGTGAAGTAAGTCAGAAAGAGATAAACAAATATCGTATATTAACCCATATATGTGGAATCTAGAAAAATGGTACAGATGAACCAGTTTGCAAGGCAGGAATAGAGACACAGATGAGGAGAACAAACATGTGGATACCAAGGGTGGGAAAGGGGAGGATGGGATGAATTCCATATATATGGAATCTTAAAAAAAAACAACAAGGTTCTAATGAACCTAGGTGCAGGACAGGAATAAAGACGCAGACATAGAGAATGGACTTGAGGACATGGGAAGGGGGAAGGGTAAACTGGGACAGAGTGAGAGTGTAGCTTTACATATATACACTAGCAAATGTAAAATAGATAGCTAGTGGGAAGTAGCTGCATCGCACAGGGAGATCATCTCCGTGCTTCGTGACCACTTAAAAGGGTGGATAGGGAGGGTGGGAGGGAGACGCAAGAGGGAGGGGATATGGGGATATATGTATACGTATAGCAGATTCACTTTGTTATACAGCAGAAACTAACACAACAATGTAAAGAAATTATACTCCAATATAGATGTTAAAAAAAAAAAAGCTGAATTAGAAAATGTGTCACAACCATAAATACAAATGGTTAAAGACAAGGCTTAGAAAGAAACTTGCAAAAAGATGAAAAGTTGTGATTGAGTACTGGGATTAGAGATGATTTATTTTAATATCTTCTTCAATATTGGTAATAATGATTTCAATTGAAAGGAACAAAGTTAACATCTTCATACTTAGCTATGGTTGTTTCCATCATTAACAGATATTCATAGATATGCTTGTGAGAGTTCATAATATCAACTGTCTTTTATTTCTTAAACACCTAGTTGTGGAACATAAATCCCCCTGTTAAAGCATCCTCTATTTAAGATTTCTCACCTGACTTCCCCATGTCTTCTTAGTCAGTGAATGCTATCAGTTGATGAGTTTGATTCATTTTCCTTCAGTTAAGAGCAAATATTTTTGTTATTCAAATTATGTTCATCATGCTACTAATTATATACAAAGCATTGTTCCTTCAAACTCTTTCATGACATTATTGGTATAAAGTAAGCATATGCACATCTTCACCAAGGATTTCAAGCTAATGCAGCTTAAAAAACATCAGTCTACCTAGAAATATGCATATGTTGACTTTACTTTGATTTTGTAACTACAAAGGAAAGTAAAAGGACAACTGATTTGAAAATGTTGTCTTGCATACATAAAAATGAATAATTGAGTATCAGACTTATGAAACATTTATATATATATATGTTACACATACACACACATATGTATACAATTTAGATATACAATTTAGATTTGAATATTCATCTATTGCTTCATGCCATTGAATAGGGGGAAATAATCTTCCTGCAATCATTAAAGCAATTTTGGTATCTGTCATGACATAACACTCAAAAGGCAGCTACAGGGATGCAGAACCTTGTGTGTCAGGGAACACAACCCTACCACCAGATAACTCCCAGAAGTCATTATCATGGTCTCAAGAAAGATCCCTAGAGGTCCTTCTCTTTCTCTCATGTTGCCTTTATCACCATCACCACAGCCCAACTTTCTCTCCTTTACCAAGCTACCACCTACCCAATAATGAAAAACTCCTTGTCTCAACTTGAGTTGTTAAAATTGAAGGTCACAATGCAAAAATGTGTGAATTTGATTTTTTCAATAGCTTAGTTCCACAGTGGACTTCTGCATATCCGAAATTTAAACAGTAAAATTTAAAGCCCACGGCATCACATTCTTCTCCCACCATACCAAATTTCTATTACATCTCAAAATGGCAAGAACCATGGCCTATAGTATGCAGAATCATCACTTTGTTCTAGCCACCTTCTCTCTTGAGAGAAACCCCTGTGATCTTTGATGTTTTCTCTCAGACTCACTCATGTTCCTGCCCAGACCCTATTATGGTCAGTATGTGACTCTTTATATCTCATTTTGATAATCAGGGTCCCAAAGGACTTTTGTCTCATCAGTATCAGAAGTAATACTAGAAATTTAATTTTAAAACCTATCCTAAGCAAGAAGAGATGAATGCGTTTAGTATGCTGTATCATTATAGTAAGAGTCATGATTTCTTGAGAATTTGGAGGCCAGGCATTATGCAAAACACTTTTAATCTCATTTGATCCACACAAAAGCCCAGTCGACAGATAAAAACATTGAGGAATATTCAAATTCAAGTCTGACCGACTCCAATGCTCTAGCACTGTACTCCACTACCATCTAATACCTATACTGAATAGGTCTATACCTAAATCCAGCCCCCATGCCTAAACTGCCCTGTTCATCATCTCTATGCTCAGGCCATAGGTCCTGCACTCATATTTATTAAAGACCTTTAAACAAACACAATGTTGGCTATAAAATGAGACCATTTTCAGAAGGGAGTCAGGAACTTGAGCCCAGGAACAATGACTAAGAGAACAACAAACATGTCTTCATAGCCCTGTGATAGAAAGGCACAGTTGTGACTTGAGACACAGGGATAACAAGCAGCTGTCTTTGAGTGGATATATATTTTCATTTCTCTTTGATATAAATACCTAAGATCTGAATGGCTGGGTTAAACACTATATGCACATTTAACTTGTGGAGAGACCTACAGTTTCTCCAAAGTGATTTGCAATTTTACGTTTCCATCACCAGGATATGAGAGATATACAAACTGGCAATTTGTATATCTTATTTTGTGAAGTCAATATTCAAGTAGTTTGTCAAATTTTCTATTGGGTTGCTTATCTTCTTGTAACTGAGTTGTAATTGTTCTTTTTCGGGATACAAGTCTTGTCAAATATACATATTGGAATGTTTTCTCCCATTCTATGTCTTGTCTTCTCATTTTCTTAATAGATATCTTTTGAAGAGTAAAAGTTCTGAATTTTTATAAGGTCCAATTTATCATTTTTTTCATTTTTCATGAATATTTTCTACTTTTTAAATAGTTTTACAGCACTAGATTTATATTTATTATGCATTTAAAGTTAATTATTGTGTATGACATGAAGTAATGGCTAATAATGTTCCTATTTAAAAATACATCTTTCTAATTGATTCAGCATCATTTGTTTGAAAAGACTTTTTCCCCCATTGAATTGTCTTGACATTTTTGTTGAAAATCAATTGACCATGTATTTGTGGACTATTCCTGTGCTTTCTACTGTTTCGTTGACCTATGTGCCTATCCTCTTGACAATACTCCAATGTCTTAATTGCTGTAGTTTACAGCATATCTTTAAATCAGAAAATATAAGATCTCTAAATTCGCCCTTAAAAAATTATTTTGACTATTCTAGGTCATTTAAATTTTCATATAAATTTTAGAATTAGCTTATCAATTTCCAAAAACTCTTGCTATATTTTGTTGGAATTGCATAGAATTTAAAGATCAATGTCGGAAGAATTGATATTTTAACAATATGAAGTTTTCCAGTCCATGAGCATGGTACATTGTTCCATTTAGTTAGAGTATCTATAATTTCTCTAAGCAATATTTTGTGAGTTTTAGTGTAAGGTCATAAATGAATGTTATTACATTTCTTTAATAATGAATAATTAATTCAACTTCAATAATCTCATTTTCTAATTGTTTCCAATTGTTTGATGTCAGTATATAAAAATGCAGTTAACTTTTATTCTACAAACTTGATAACTTCATTTATTACTTTTAATAACTGTTTTATCGATTTCTAAGAATTTTCTACATAAACAGTCATGTTGTCCAAAAAAAACACAACAGTTTTACTTCTTCCATTCCTAAGTTTATGCCTTTTTTGAAATTGCCTTGTATGGGAATAGAATCTAAAAAAGAGTGGACATATGTATATGTATAACTGACTCACTGCTATGCAACAGAAACTAACACATTATCAGCTATACTCCAATTTAAGAAAATATCTTGCCTTATTGTAACAGCTAAAACCTCCAATACAATGTTGAAACAAGTAGTAAGAGTAGACATATTCATATTGTTGCTGATTTTAAGGGAAAAGCATTTAATATTTAATGATTAAATATAATATTAGCCACAAGTTTTTCCATAGATGCCTTTTTTTAAGACTGAAGTAGTTCCCTACTGTTCCAGTTTTAAAGTTATTTTAAAATCATGAGTAAGGGTTAAATTTTGTATAGTGTTCACTCTTTATTTATTGAAGTATCATACGAATTTCCCCCTTTTTATATTAACATTTATTTTTGAATGTTAAATCAACCTTGTATTCCTTGAATAAACCTCACTTGATCATGTTGTATTACCCTTTTAATATATAACTGGATTCAATTTTTAGGAACTCATCTGTGTATATGTTCATGAGGGCTACCTGTCTAGTTCTTTTTTTCTTTAATACTAATGTCTGCTACGTGGATGATGAGCACAACATGCAATACAGTGCCAGGGGCTCCCAGTCCTACTTCACGGTGGCCCATGCCATCTCTGAAAGGGTGGAGAAACAGTCGGCCCTCCTCTTCAATGGGACCCTGAAGCATTATCAGCTCCAGGGCCTGGAATGGATGGTTTCTCTGTATAATAACAATTTGAACAGAATCTTTGCTGATGAAATGGGGCTGGGAAAGACAATACAGACCATTGCACTCATCACTTATCTGATGGATCACAAAAGACTCAATGGCCCCTATCTCATCATTGCCCCCCTTTCGACTCTAACTGGACGTATGAATTTGACAAAGGCTCCTTCTGTGGTGAAAATTCCTTACAAGGGCACCCCGCCATGCGTCGCTCCCTTGTCCCCAGTTACGGAGTGGCAAATTCAATGCCCTCCTGACTACTTATGAGTACATTTTAAAGACAAGCACCTTCTTGCAAAGACTCGGTGGAAATACATGATAGTGGACGAAGGCCACCAAATGAAGAATCACCACTGCAAGCTGACTCAGGTCCTGAACACTCACTATGTGGACCCCAGAAGGATCCTCTTGACTGGGACCCCCCTGCAGAATAAGTTCCCGGAGCTCTGGGCCCTCCTCAGCTTCATCCTTCCTACAATTTTTAAGAGCTGCAGCACGTTTGAGCAGTGGTTTAATGCTCCATTTGCCATGACTGGAGAGAGAGTGGACTTAAATAAAGAAGAAACTATATTGATCATCAGGCATCTGCATAAGGTGTTGAGACCATTTTTACTGAGGAGACTGAAGAAAGAAGTTGAATCCCAGCTTCCAGAAAAAGTTGAATATGTGATCAAGTGTGACATGTCAGCTCTGCAGAAGATTCTGTATCGCTATATGCAAGTCAAAGATTCTGTATCGCTATATCCTTCTCACAGATGGTTCGGAGAAAGATAAGAAGGGGAAAGGAGGTGCTAAGACATTTATGAATGCTATCATGCAGTTGAGAAAAGTCTGCAATCATCCATATATGTTTCAGCACATTGAGGAATCCTTTGCTGAACACCTGGGCTTTTCAAATGGGGTCATCAATGGGTCTGAGCTGCATCGGGCCTCAGGAAAGTTTGACCTACTTGATCGTATCCTACCAACATTGAGAACGACTGATCACCGCGTCCTGCTTTTCTGCCAGATGACGTCTCTCATGACCATCATGGAGGATTACTTTGCTTTTCGGAACTTCCTTTACCTGCGCCTTGATGGCACCACCAATTCTGAAGATCATGCTGCTTTGCTGAAGAAATTCAATGAACCTCTGTCCCGGTATTTCATTTTCTTGCTGAGCACAAGAGCTGGAGGCCTGGGCCTAAATCTCCAGGCAGCTGATACCATGGTCATTTTTGACAGCAACTGGAATCCTCATTAGGACCTGCAAGCACAAGACCACGTCCACCACATCGGCCAGCAGAACAACGTCCGCGTGCTGAGACTCTTCACCGTGAATAGTGTGGAGGAAAAGATCCTCGCAGCCGCAAAGTACAAGCTTATTCTTTTTGTTGCAGTGGTAAGTGGGAGTGTTTCCTTAATTTCTCTTTCAGATTTTTCATCATTAGTGTATAGGAATGCAAGAGACTTCTGTGCATTGATTCTGTATCTTGCTACTTTATCAAATCATTGATTAGCTTTTGTAGTTTCCTGGTAGCATCCTTAGGATTCTCTAGGTATAGTATGTCATCTGCAAACAGTGACAGCTTTACTTCTTTTCTGATTTGAATTCCTTTTGTTTTTTTTTCTTCTCTGATTCCTGTGGCCAGAATGTCCAAAACTACGTTGAATAATAGTGGTGAGTGGGGCAACCTTGTCTTGTTCCTGATTTTAGAGGAAATGGTTTCAGTTTTTCACCACTGAGAACAATGTTGGCTGTGGGGTTGTCATATATGACCTTTATTATGTGGAGGTAATTTCCCTTTATGTCTACTTTCTGGAGGGTTTTTAATAAATGGGTGTTGAATTTTGCTGAAAGCTTTTTCTGCATCTATTGAGATGATCATATGGTTTTTATCTTTCAGTTTGTTAATATGGTGTATCACACACTGACTGATTTGCATATTTTGAAGAGCCCTTGCATTCCTGGGATAAACCTCACTTGATCATGGTGTATGATCCTTTTAATGTGCTGTTGGATTCTCTTTGCTAGTACTGTGTTGAGGATTTTTGCATCCATTTCATCAGTGATATTGGTCTTTAGTTTTCTTTTCTTGTGACAGCTTTGTCTGGTTTTGGTATCAGGGTGATGGTAGCCTTGTAGAATGAGTTTTGGGAGTGTTCCTCCCTCTGCTATATTTTCGAAGAGTGTGAGAAGGATAGGTGTTAGCTCTTCTCTAAATATTTGATAGACTTTGCCTGTGAAGCCATCAGGTCCTGGGCTTTTGTTTGTTGGAAGATTTTTAATCACAGTCTCAATTTCAGTGCTTGTGACTGGTCTGCTTATATTTTCTATTTCTTGCTGGTTCAGTCTCAGAAGGTTGTGCTTTTTTAAGAATGTGTCCATTTCTTCCAGGTTGTCCATTTTATTGGCACAGAGTTGCTTGTAGTAATCTCTCATGATCCTTTGTATTTCTGCAGTGTCAGTTGTTATTTCTCCTTTTTCATTTCTAATTCTGTTGATTTGAGTCTTCTCCCTTTTTTTCTTCATGAGTCTGGCTAATGGTTTATCAGTTTTGTTTATCTTCTCAAAGAATCAGCTTTTAGTTTTATTGATCTTTGCTACTATTTCCTTCATTTCTGTTTCATTTATTTCTAATCAGATCTTTCTGATTTCTTTCCTTCTGCGAACTTGGGAGTTTTTCTTCTTCTTTCTTTAATTGCTTTAGGTGTAAGGTTAGGTTGTTTCTTTGAGATTTTTCTTGTTTCTTGAGGTAGGATCGTACTGCTATAAATTTCCCACTTAGAACTGCTTTTGCTGCATCCCATAGGTTTTGGGTCATCATGTTTTCACTGTCATGTTTTCTAGGTATTTTCTGATTTCCTGTGTGATCTCTTGGTTATTTACTAGCATATTGTTTAGCCTCCAATTGTTTGTATTTTTTACAGTTTTTTTCCTGTAATTGATGTCTAGTCTCATAGCGTTGTGGTCGGAAAAGATATTTGATACAATTTCAATTTTCTTAAATTTACCAGGCTTGATTCGTGACCCAAGATTTGATCTATCCACGAGAATGTTTCATGAGCACTTGAGAAGAAAGTGTATTCTGTTGTTTTTGGATGGAATGTCCTATATATATCAATTAAGTCCATCTTGTTTAATGTGTCATTTAAAGCTTTTGTATCATTATTTATTTTCATTTTGGATGCTCTATCCATTGGTAAAAGTAGGGTGTTAGAGTCCCCTAGTATGATTGTATTACTGTTGATTTCCCCTTTTATTGCTGTTATCATTTGACTTATGTATTGAGGTGCTTCTACGTTGGGTTCATAAATATTTACAATTGTTATATCTTTTTGTTGGATTGATCCCTTGATCATTATGTAGTGTCCTTCTTTGTCTCTTGTAATAGTCTTTATTTAAAGTCTATTTTGTCTGATATGAGAATTGCTACTCCAGCTTTCTCTTGATTCCCATTTGCCTGGATTATCTTTTTCCATCCCCTCACTTGCAGTCTGTATGTGTCCGTACGTCTGAAGTGGGTCTCCTGTACACAGCATGTATATGAGTCTTGTTTTTTTGTCCATTCAGCCAGTGTATGTCTTTTGGTTGGAGCATTTAATCCACTTTCATTTAAGGTAATTATCGATATGTATGTTCCTTTTACCATTTTCTTGTTTTGTTTTTGTTTTTGTAGGTCTTCTCCTTCTTTTGTGTTTCCTGCCTAGAGAGGTCCTTTAGCGTTTGTTGTAGAGCTGGTTTGGTAGTGCTGAATTCTCTTAGCTTTTGCTTATCTGTAAAAGTTTTAATTTCTCCATCAAATCTGAATGAGATCCTTGCTGGTAGAGTAATCTTGGTTGTAGGTTTTTCCCTTTCATCACTTTAAATATGTCCCGCCACTCCCTTCTGGCTTGCAGAGTTTCTGCTGAAAGGTCAGCTGTTATCCTTATGGGCATTTCCTTGTATGTTATTTGTTGCTTTTCCCTTGCTGCTTTTAATATTTTTCTTTGTATTTAATTTTTGATAGCTTGATTAATATGAGTCTTGACGTGTTTCTCCTTGGATTTATCCTTTATGGGACTCTCTGCACATCCTGGACTTGATTCTTTCCTTTCCCATGTTAGGGAAGATTTCAACTATAATCTCTTCAAATATTTTCTCAGACCCTTTCTTTTTCTCTTCTACTGGGACCCCTATAATTCAAATGTTGGTGCATCTAATATTGTCCCAGACGTCTCTGAGACTGTCCTCAATTCTTTTCATTCTTTTATCTTTATTCTCCTCTGTGGTAGTTATTTCCACTATCTTATCTTCCAGGTCACATATCCGTTCTTCTTCAGTTATTCTGCTATTGATTCCTTCTAGAGAATTTTTAATTTCACTTATTGTGTTGTTCATGATTGTTTGTTTGCTCTTTAGTTCTTCTAGGTCCTTTTTATTTCTTGTATTTTCCTCATTCTTTTTCCAAGATTTTGGATCATCTTTACTAGCATTACTCGGAATTCTTTTTTAGGTAGACTGCCTATTTCCTCTTCATTTGTTTGGTCTGGTGGGTTTTTACCTTTTTCTTTCATCTGCTGCGTATTTCTCCATCTTCTCATTTTGCTTAACTCACTGTGTTTGGGGTCTCCTTTTCGCAGGCTGCAGGTTCGTAGTTTCCATTGCTTTTGGTGTCTGCCCTCAGTGGGTAAGGTTGGTTTAGTGGGTTTTTAGGCTTCTTGGTGGAGGGCACTGGGGCCTGTGTTTTTGTGGATGGAGCTGGATCATGTCTTTCTGGTGTGCAGGATCTCATCCTGTGGTGGTTTTGGGGTGTCTGTGAACTTATTATGATTTTAGACAGCCTCTCTGCTAATGGGTGGTGTTGTGTTCCTGTCTTGCTAGTTGTTTGGCATGGGGCGTCCAGCACTGGAGCTTGCTGGCTTTGGGTGGAGCTGGGTCTTAGCATTGAGACGGAGATATCTAGGGGAAGTCTCGCCAATTGATACTACATGGGGCTGAGAGGTCTCTGGTGGTCCAATATCCTGAACTCAGCTCTCCCACCTCAGAGGCTCATGCCTGACACAAGGCTGGAGCAGCAAGACCGTGTCAGCCACATGGCTCAGAAGAAAAGAGAGAAAAAGAGAAAGAAAATAATAATAACAAAAAAATAAAATAAAATAATTAAAATAAAAAAGTAATAATAAAAAAGGGAGAGATCAACCAAACCAATAAACAAATCCACCAGTGATAACAAGCACTAAAAACTATACTAAGATAAATATAAAAATCAGAAACCAGTCAGTCGCAGACCAGTCAGTCCCAAGTCTACAGTTGCTCCCAAAGTCCACCTCCTCAATTTTGGGTTGACTTGTTGTTTAATTAGGTATTTCACAGATGCATGGTACCTCAAGTTGACTGTTGGGATTCAATCCACTGCTCCTGAGGCTGCACGGGGAAAATTCCCTTTCTCTTCTTTGTTCACACAGCTCTTGGGGTTCAGCTTTGCCTTTGGCCCCACCTCTGCATGTAGGTTGCCCTCAGGCATCTGTTCCTGCTCAGACAGGATGAGGTTAAAGCAGCGGCTGTTTAGGGGGCTCTGGCTCACTCATGCTGGGGGGAGGGAGGGGTATGGTAGTGATAATTGGAATGCGGGGCAAGCCTGCAAGAGCAGTGACCAACATGACTTTGCAACAGCCTGAGGCATGCTGTGTTCTCCCAGGGAAGTTGTCCCTGGATCACAGGACCCTGGCAGTGGCGGGCTACACAGGCTTGTGGGGGGGGTGGGGGCCGCATGTGGATAGTGACCTCTGCTTGCACACAGGATTCTTGGTGGCTGCAGCAGTGGTGGTAGGGTTTCATGCCTGTCTCTGGTGTCCAAGCTGATAGCTGCAGCTCGTGCCCATCTCTGGAGTTCGTTTAGGTGGTGCTCTGCCTTCTGTGGGCAGTCAGGGAAGGAATCCCCTCTCCTCACGCACCCCGAAACAATGGTCTCTTGCCTGTTAGGCAGGTCCAGACTTTTTCCCAGACTCCCTCCCAGCTAGCTGTGGTGCACTAGCCTCCTTCAGGCTGTGTTCACGCAGCCAACCCCAGTCCTCTCCCTGGGTTCTGACCTCTGAAGGCTGAGCCTCAGCTCCCAGCCCCCACCCACCCTGGTGGGTGAGCAGACAAGCCTCTCAGGCTGGTGAGTGCCGGTCGGCACTGATACTCTGTGTGGGAATCTCTCCACTTTGCTCTCTGCACCCCTGTTGCTGCGCTCTCCTCTGTGTCTCTGAAGCTTCCCCCACCCCCCAACCCCCATCTCTGCCAGTGAAGGGCCTTCCTAGTATGTGGAAACTTTTCCTCCTTCACAGCTCCCTCCCAGAGGTGCAGGTCCCATCCCTATTCTTTTGTCTCTGTTTTTCCTTTTTTCTTTTGCCCTACCCAGGTACGTGAGGATTTTCTTGCCTTTTGGGAAGTCTGAGTTCTTCTGCCAGTGTGCAGTAGGTGTTCTGTAGGATTTGCTCCACGTGTAGATGTATTTTTGATGTATTTTTGGTGAGGAAGTTGACCTCCACATCTTACTCCTCCACCATCTTGAAGGTCCCCTCATGTTGTGATTTATATTCTTTCTCTTTTTGTCTTGGTAATTCCTATTAGGTATATTTCAATTTCTTTTTTTATTATTATTATCATTAGACTTTATTTTTCAGAGCAGTATTAGGTTTTTTTTTTTAGAGCAGTTTTAGGATTAGAGAAAGCTGAGTGGAAAGTACAGAGTTTCTATAAACCCCCCACCTCCAGTTTTCCCTATTATTAACATCTTGCATTGATGTAGCATTTTTGTTGCAATTGATGAGCTAATATAGAGACATCATTATTAACTTAAGTCCATAGCTTACATTATGGTTCATTCTTTGTGTTTTATAGTCTATGGGTTTTGATAAATGTATAGTGACAGGTATCTACCATTACTGTATCATACACAATAGTTTTAATACCCTAAAATACTCCTGTGCTCTACCTATTCATCCCTCCCTCTCTCATTCTAAACTGTTTGCAACCACTGATCTTTTTTACTGTCTCTATAGTTTTTGCCTTTTCCAGAACATCATACAGTATGTAACCTTTTCAGACTGGCTTCTTTTACTTAGCAATATGCATTTAAGTTTCTTCCATGTGTTTCATGGCTTAATAGCTCACTTTTTATTGCTTACTAATGTTCCATTTGATTGATGTACCAGTTTACCTATTCACCTATTGAAGGACATCTTGGTTGCTTCCAAGTTTTGATAATTATGAGTAAAGTTGCTATAAACATCCAGGTTTTTGTGTGAAAGTAAGTTTTCAACTCATTTGGGTAAATGCTAAGGAGCACAACTGCTGCATCATCTTATGAGTATGTTTAGTATTACAAGAATCTACCAAACTGTCTTCCAAAGTGGCTGTACCATTTGCATTCCCACCAGAAACGAATAACATATAATAATAACATATGATAATAATAACATATGATGTCAAATGTATATCTTCTTTGTAAGATGTCTGCTCAGATCTTTTGCCCATTTTAAAGTGGGTTGTTTGTGTTCTCCCTGTTGAGTTTTAAGAGCTCTTTGGGTATTCTGGATACCAGTCCTTTATCAGATATATGTTTTGCAAAGATGCAAAGATTTTCTTCCAGTCTCTGGTTTGTCTTTTCATTCTCTTAACAGTGTCTTTGCAGACAAAACATTTTCCTATTTTAATGATGTCCAGCTTATCAACTCTTTCTTTCAGGGATCATGCTTTTGCTATTATCAGATAGGTCACTGCCAGACCTAAGGACACCTAGAGTTTCTCCTATGTTATCTTCTAGGAGTTTTATAATCTTGCATTTTGCATTTAAGTCTACTATCCATTTTGAGTTAATTCCTGTGGAAAAGGTAAGTTCTGTGTCTAGATTCATTTTTTTGCATGTGTACGTCCAGTTGTTCTAGCACCATTTGTTGAGACGACTACCCTTTCTCCATTGAACTGTCTTTGCCTCTTTGTCAGAGATCAGTTGATTCTATATGTCAGGGTCTATTTCTGTGTTTTCTGTTCTGTTCCATTGATATACTTGTCTATTCTTTCACCAGTACCACCCTATCTTGATTACTGTAGCTTTACAGTATGTCGTGAAGACAGGCATGGTCAGTTCTGACTTTGCTCTTCCCCTTCAATATGTGCTGAGTATTCTGGTTCTTTTGCCTTTCCATATAAACTTTAGTATCAGGTTGTTGATATCCACAAAATGACTTGCTGGGATTTTGATTGGGATTACAGTCCTATAGATATCAAATATTCAAGATGACTGATAGAAGAAAGAGAACTGTCAACCTGAAATTCTATATCTAAAAGAATTATCAAGTAAAAATGAAGATGAAATAACCTTTTAGGTGAATGAAAAACAGCAATTCATTGCCACCAGAACTACACTAAAGAAAATGCTAATGGAAATTCATCAAGCTGAAGGGAAATGATACCAAAAGGAAGACTGGATCTTTAGGAATGAATGAAGAACACTGTAAATTATAAATACTTGGGTAAATATAATAGAGTATCTTTTTAGCTTATTTAAAATATACAGGACTATTTAAAACAAAGTTATAATACTGTCCTGTGGGGTTTATAGCATATATAGATGATATATATAACAATATCATTCATTTACTGAACTTCAGTTGCAACAGGAAAAAAAAATAACTAAACTTGGTTGTTTAGATGAACAGTATAAAATCTTCAAAGTTTCTCTAAATAATGCTAACTCATGAATTTTCACCGACTTCAGAAAAAAAATTTTGTTAAAACAATTTCTACACTGACCATTAACCCAAATTGCAAATTTTACATAACCATGGGAGTTTTAAGATTCTCTAGTGTTTAGATGATAATTTTAAGGCCCAGCTAGTGTAGGCAGCTGATCCCAGTTCACAGCTGAAACTAGGATCTAGGTTCCCAGACTCCTCATCAAGTACTCTGTATCTCTTTGGTTTCTTTTATCCTTATTTGCCTTCATGTCATGGTCCATGTTATTTTTGATTCTCTCTTTTAAAGTTTTTTTTGGAAACCTGCTTTCTTAGAGTTTTCCATACACAGGAACTGTTTCTTCTACTCCTCACATAACCCTTCCAATGCCTACACCTAAGAGGGTTCTACAAACAGTGGCCTCAAAAATTCTTGCTGAGTAAATGAACCCTTGTAAGTGAATATAAGCCATGTGAAAGTTCAAAGGGACTTCAAGGAAGTGTACGAAACAGGAAGCGGCACTTGCACTGCTTAAAAAATAAACAGAAAAAGCGAACTCTGAAGTGACCCAGACACTGTCCCTTCCCAAGCCATCCCTGACCAGATTTGCTGAAACATAGGCAGACTTTCATCCTTCCTGGAGTCAGCATGTGTTCCAGTTGAGCTTATTGTTTTCCTTTCAGCTTCCCTATAACTCAGCCTCTGTTTACATTTAATAAACTAAACGTGTTTCTCTAGGCTGAGATTTAAACCAGAATTTGATCCCTAGCGTTTTGCACAAGAAACGATGCAAATGGTGATACAGCTGCTTGTGCCAGCTTCAAGGAACAGCAGCATAATTCTCAACAAATCATCATTTAAGCAGAAAATGAAATTGTTTTATTTTTAGATGATCACTTAGACCTTGATTCTTTTTAACATCATAATAAGCCTCTATATTGTGGAAGACATGAGTCCTCCAGATAAATTTCCCTCTCTCAAAGGTTTCTTGATTGAGAGTAGAGAACCCAAAACGCAGAACAAAAAGCTTGGCCAATTTGCAATCCATCCAAGTAGCAATCATGTGGAATTGTATGATTTGTAGAGTACCTAGAAACTTTTTAGTACACTGTAGCTAGAAAAATTCAATAATGATTTATGTTAAAGAAAGTAACAAGTTGAAAAGTTTACTAGTAATTCAAAGGTGCTATTTGTGCCATAAATTACTTAGTTCCCTAGTATTCTTAATTTAAGGTAGTAATTATATAGTACTTGTAGAATTCTCAAGCTAAATAAAGATTCATAACATCTCTCTACCTATCCCTTCCTTTCCATTTCCTCTGTGTCCATCTTTTTCCAATCTTCTCCCTTTTGTTCATGGTTGGTTGTAGTAGCTACCTCACTTGCTTCCTAAAGTCCCTCTGCCCACTTTAACCTGTGCTGCCAATTATTTTTCCAAACACATTTTTTTCACCAGTTACTTCCTTGCTTAAATTATCTTAGTAACTCTGGTTATCTACTTTATATATCCCAAATTCCTTAGCTTCACATTCCAAGTCCCATGACCTAACACCCAACTCCCCTATTTAGCAACTGCAGCCCCCCGCCCCCAACGCCTGTCCCTTCCATCTCGGCTGGACACATTTATTCTCTCATGTATTCCTCCTCTTCTCTCTGATCCCAATTCACCCCCATGGGAAGCAGACACCTTGTGCCCTCTTGTCAACCCATCCAAACACTACAGCCCACAGCATATCTCATACTCAGTATCACTTGATAATAGATTCGTAACTCTTGCTGAGTTTTCCTTTTCAGTGTTTAATTTATATTTGGTGACCTCAAAAGAAAGTTATTCTCTTAATCATATCCTCAATCTTCCCTAAAGATGATTGGGGATCAAGGGCCACACACTCCACCCTTTCTTCTTCCTGCCCATCCACAGAGTTATGAACTAAAGAGGTCCAGGTCTGGCTCCAAGCAAGGCCTAATCATTTCTCTGAGCTGTAGTTTCCTCATGTATGAAATGGAGACAGCACCCACCTCAAAGGATTATTGTAAGTATCAAATAAGAAATCTATAAAAGGTATTTAAAGCATCTGCTGCAGCATAAGCACTTAGTAATAGCTATTATTATTTTTCATATTTAAATTATTACCACTCCTTCTTGTTTTTGTTTTTTATTCTATGCAACTTTTAAAGGCCTGGAGACAGTTTCCAAGAAGACGTGAGGGTGGCTGAGGCATGTGTAGCTGTGGACAAATGGGCCTAACTCACCTTCCTTTGCTCTCCACATTTCTCTGTCAATTTCTTTGAACCCTAAGAAGTGAGGTCATTTACACCATGACAGTAAAAGGATATGACACTCAGAGTTGGACTTTTATTGGAACTAGAAAAATCAGGCCCTTATCCTGCTTTAATCTGGGTCTATGGAACCAACTAATACTGTCAAAAAAGTCACTGGATGGGATACTTGCAATAATTAGATCCTAGTAGTTCATGCGTGGTGAGTACTGTTAGGACCTTGTTAACAAAGATATTAGCATGCTGATGGCCACCAGCAGATAAGGTCAAAAGAACTGAGACTAGGCTGTGTAGCACTGAGGATGCAGCACTGCTGCCTGCTTGGAAAGATCAGAGTCACCTTCTACTCCATACACTCTACTAAAAGCCGAACCACTATTATAGGAAATCAACTGCTAAGTCACTTCTATTTTGCCAAAATTTGTTAGTTTTAGACAGAGCTAACTTCAGAGAAAATAGTTCTTTCACAGAGACTCTCTAGGGACATTTTTTTCCTTTTACTTTGCTGGTGGTCTGGACCTGTTGCTTGAGGTAAAGAAACATGATTCCATAAAAGTCAATGCCTTCCTTTCTCCCTCCACTCCGTTTTCCTGCCTTTCAACATATGACTGTCAACAGCTCATGGGTATTCTGTGCACAATTCGAAACTGTTTACCAAGAGCAACTTTCCGACCAACTGTTTGAATGTGGGTAGGACACTCTGTATTCTGAAAACTTTCGAAGGTCCTTCAGGGCCTAGAAAAAGGCCAAACTCCACTGGCTTGTATTCAGAACACTCCAAAATTTTATTCCAGCCTATCTCTCGAGTCTAATCTCATAGAACCTCCTATAGCATACCTCATGTTTCAGCCTAATTAATTCATTCATCCAAGACATAGTTATTGAACACGTACTTTGAGCCAGACCCTGTACTAGGTACTGAGGATTCATTGATGACACAGTTTCTGAGCCAGTGGAAATTAGAATCTAGCAAGAGACAGATATTAAGAAAATTAATTACTCAAAAATTTAAATACAATTGTGGTAAGCACAACACAAATATATTGCGAAGTGTGCAATGACAGTGTATAACAACAGAGTGCTTTACCAAGCCACTGGACGTTAAACTTTGTGAAAATTATGTATAATCTGGACTGTAAGATTCAACAGATGTTAGTCAGGTGAAATTAGAATGGACAAAAGGAATATTCCAAGCTGAGGGATGGGTGTGGTTGAGCAGAGTATCAGCAGTTAAGTCTGAAGAATAAGTCAATCATGAGGGACTTGTGAAACAATTTGAATATTTGACCATTTTTCTTTCACATCATGAGATTTCCTGCTTTGGGTTTTTGTGCCCTGCGTTCCCTCCTCCCTATGTATCTAAATATGATTGATCCTAAAAAGCCAACTTCACGTGCTGTGCCCTCCATCCAGGGATCCCTGTTCATTGAAACTGGGCACACCAAGGTAGAAAGGGGCTCCTGTGGTCCTCAGTCCTCAGTGGCTTCTGTTTAAATGCCTTGACTACATCGTTCCTACACAGCTCAACTTCTGTGCCTCAGAAATCTAGAAATTCATAGAAACCCAGCCTCCCTATGCACACAATGCAGGAGTTTTCTATAATGTTTATCAGATAAATATCCTTAGGGTGCTTCCACCAAACACTTTGGGAGTCCACTTTTCTCTGAACCCTCTTTACCCCCCAGATTTTTTATTAGTGTCAGCTAAATTGCTCCCCTCTGTTTTCACGATCCTCAAATGTCCTTGGCATGATCTCAGTAAATCCAGGCTTTGAGAAAGCAAAGCTGGGAAGACACAATGGTTTACAATCACCTTTTGCTTTTGGCCCCCTAATTTAGGCACTGGAAGGTCTGAGGAATAAGTAAAAGGAAAACATAAATATCCTGCTGTATTTTCCCTTATCAATTAGATGGGAACCCTATCTATGGTGTGAGTAGGATTTTCACAGCAGTAGTTCCAACACACAGAAAAATGCTGATATCTTCCCCAGGTTTTCCAGGGGACCAGTTGATGAGTCTGTGAAATGGACAATTTTCTTGCCCCTCCTTGGGTATCTCTTGCTTTCCCAACACTGACCACAGAATATCCCCCAGTCCGGATAAGGCTTAATGGTCTTACTTTACCATGGGATTAGACAAAAGCAACACTATGAAGATTCAGTTCTGGCAACTCATGAGGGCTGCCCTTCTACCCAGACTCCAGCCACATCTTTTAACTTTCTCTGTGGTATCACTTGGAAGGATGCCCATATTATCATTCAAACTCACTTTGGACAGTGAAAGGGCTATATATAATTATGCTGGGCAACAGGCATAAACAGACTGTTCTAAGTAAACTACGACTTAGGTCATCATATCAGTCATTCCCCAGGCTCTAGGCCCCAGATTTCAGGCACCTACATTACAGGACAGAGCAGGAGGGTATCTGCTATGTAAGCACTCAGGCCTTCCCCTACCCAGGGATCCATGGGCAGCCTGATAAGTGTTCCATCCTCTTTCTTCCCCTCTCCTCTCTTCTAGTTTGTGATGTTTGATTACAGTCATGGTCCTTCTCTGCTCTCTCAAACCCAAAACATGCCTTAACTCCCACGTTACTAGCAATAGATTCTCAGAAGGCTATCTTAGAAACATTCACCCTTCAAGACTACATAGCCATCTTCTAAGTTTCTTTTTGAAGTATTATCTCCAATTTTAAGACCCATACTCTCAGTCTTAAGGCACCATATTAGTAGCTGATATAAAGGCAAATAACTCTGATGATATTCCCTGCTCCTTTCTCCTGGCCATCTGGCTCTCTGAAGACTATGACTAGGATTCTGACCTGATATCCCAAAAATACACTATAAATTGGCTGTTAAAACATTTAATATTTCAGTAAGTTTTTTCTTTGGGGGGTGGCGTACATGGGCCTCTCACTGTTGTGGCCTCTCCCGTTGCAGAGCACAGGCTCCAGACGCCCGGCCCAGCGGCCATGGCTCACGGGCCCAGCCGCTCCGCAGCACGTGGGATCTTCCCGGACCGGGGCACGAACCCGTGTCCCCTGCATCGGCAGGCGGACTCTCAACCACTGCGCCACCAGGGAAGTCCCACATGGTAACGTTTTAATAAATAATCTGTCACAGCTATAAATAATCAATTCTTCCTTTTCATAACCATAGCACACTGTACCTTATTACTTTTGGCTTTCTGCATATGAATATGTTTGTATATATATACATGTGTATCTTTAGTTGTCAGTTAATAAGATTTGTAAAGGAAGTAATACAACTTATTCTTCTTTCTTTAATGCCTCATAATAACCAGCACAAAGTAGGCTCTGAATAACCATTTGAAAAATGAATGAATGAATGTTTATAAAGCAATGATAATGCTATTTCAAATTTTAAATGGAAATTATGATTTCCAAATAGGAAAAAGTAAGATTAAAAATGCTGATACAGGGCTTCCCTGGCGGCGCAGTGGTTGAGCGTCCGCCTGCTGATGCAGGGCACACGGGTTCATGCCCCGGTCTGGGAAGATCCCACGTGCCGCGGAGCGGCTGGGCCCGTGAGCCATGGCCGCTAAGCCTGCGTGTCCGGAGCCTGTGCTCCACAACGGGAGAGGCCACAACAGTGAGAGGCCCGTGTACAGGAAA
This sequence comes from Lagenorhynchus albirostris, assembly GCF_949774975.1. NCBI lineage: Eukaryota > Metazoa > Chordata > Mammalia > Artiodactyla > Delphinidae > Lagenorhynchus > Lagenorhynchus albirostris. The sequence goes on along the minus strand of NC_083095.1, from coordinate 60,429,727 downwards.
AAAAAAAAAAAAATGCTGATACAAGCAATTTATTTTATTCCCGAACTCATTCAACTGCTATCAAACATCATTCTAACTATACATGCTCGAAAGGCTAGATGTGGTTTAAAGTATTAGATTTCTGACGAAACTAAGGAATAGGCCAGGAATCATCATTATTTAGTATTAGTAACTCACTCCTTGGGAAGATATTCTTGTCTCAAGACTACTAAAGAAATGAATTGACATTCTTATCTCCCAAACCTAAGTATCTTGAATTGTTGTCAGCTCAGTATGAACTGACATACTCAGTATGAACCCTCAGCTAAGTCTGAACACTCAAGGTCTAGGTCTACAGACCTAGACAAAGGTTATACTACAAGTTTGTTCCCAAGGACAAACATTGGGTTTTAGCCACCAAAAGATAATTAGATGATAGCAATATGTGGGTATATTATAGATGCATTGCACAAATCTTCACAGTTGCAAATTGCACTGCTTATGGATTTTCTTAATAATTTTTATATGCTCAATCCACCCTACTGAGGCTAGCAAATACCTTGCTTTAGAGGACTGAAATTAGTTCACATTCAAATCAAGTGATGAGTAACATAAGGAAATACTTCACAGAAACATAAAATTCCTTAAGGCTTTAGAGCTCAAATTTTCTTCCTTATTTTATGCTCTTAAAACATTAATTATTACAGGGCACTCATATAGAGACACACAGGGGAACAAGACCAACTGTGTTTGTCTTAGAAATACATTTGCTTCTGTGAAAGGACCATGTTCATTTTCTATTTAAACCCAATTTATCTTGTCACATTGTTAGATTAAGGCATTTCCTAAATATTTTAGTGTCAAATAAAACCATCACCCTCATTAGCTTGAGGAAATTGGAAAGATCAAATTGATGAGAGGTGTCAAGAGTTCTAAGTTTTTAATTTTGATTGTGGCAAATAGCCCAGCCCCATGCTATTCATTAATAGCATAAGCTAACCTGGAATGTACCTGTCCATACACACACACGCACACGGTGTGTGTGTGTGTGTGTGTGTGTGTGTGTGTGTGTGTGTGTGTGTGTGTGTGTGTGTGTGTGTGTGTGTGTGTGTGTGAGAGAGAGAGAGAGAGAGAGAGAGAGAGAGATTGTGGTGGTGTTTTGGATTTTCCCTCAGGCACTCTAGTATTCAAGCCTTTTGAATTCTTCTCAGCATTTTTTGCTTGAGAAGAAATCATTTTGGGAAAGCATTAAAAACATAGCAAATGTCACTGTAACATAAACAACATTCTTAATACTATAGCAATGTCCTTTGGCCCTGGACACCTGCTCTCCAATAAATACACCGAGATTACATTCTCCTTTGAATCCACTAAAATCCGATTTTATATCATTGATTTGGTCAAGGACTAAACATGCAAATCCTGGAGGTATTCACCTTCCCACTCCAATACCAATACCAATAAGAACAACAAAAAAATTCCCTTGACTCAAGCAGGACCTATTAATAGACAGTAATAGTGATTATTGCTGACCACAAAATATCACTCTTAATAACATTCCAGTAACCAAAATATGTTACTGGGGCTCTGGAAGAAGCTAAATTCTAATGAGTAATTCATGCAAGGAGATAAGATTGAATAACGACAAAAAGGGATTTCTAAAAAAAATACATGGGCCTTATATTTTATAGAAAGACCAGGACAAAAGCATAAGGACCTCAGTATCAGTGCTTTATTTTACTACTACAAAGATGATTTTTTTTTTTGCAGGGCCTCTCACTGCTGTGGCCTCTCCCGTTGTGGAGCACAGGTTCCGGACACGCAGGCTCAGCGGCCATGGCTCACGGGCCCAGCCGCTCTGCGGCATGTGGGATCTTCCCGGACCGGGCCACGAACCCGTGTCCCCTGCATTGGCAGGTGGACTCTCAACCACTGCGCCAAAAGGGAAGCCCCAAAGGTGATATTTTGAGGGCAGAGTTAACCTTTAGCTGCACATTCTCCAGCTCTGATTTCACCCTGTAATGTCAAAGAATGTTCTCAAAGAAGAAAGCCAAAGGAACAAAAATTCTTGTTAAGTGTTCAACAATTTTCACTGACACTAGCTCCTTCATTTGCATAAATTGTTAGGTAGCCAAAACAATCAATCAACAAATATTTATTATGCATCTGCTTTATTCAGGGTCCTGTGCTAGCTACAGAGGGTACAAAGATGTATAAATCACAATCTCACCCTCTAAGAGCTTATACTCTAGCTCCAGAATTGCAAATTTATGGCACATGTGCCATTATTCCCTCCTCATAGATTTTGACTGACACAAAGTTCAACTCTTTGTTAAAGAGGCATCAGCCATATATTATGTCTGCCTTACTCCAACTTGGTGCATGAAGAATTGAATAGCTCTGCACCAAAGGTTTACCCCTTTGTAGCTCCATGCATGTGCAGCCTATGAACACCTTAAGATGGAATGGAGAGTTGGTTCATCATATGTGCCAACTATAGTAGGTGGGTATCAGAAGCCTATGAAGCGGACTTCCCTGGTGGCGTGGTGGTTAAGACTCGGGGCTCCCAATGCAGGGGGCCCAGGTTCAATCCCTTGTCAGGGAACTAGATCCCACATGCATGCCACAACTAAGAGTTCACATGCCACAACTAAGGAGCCCGCCTGCTGCAACTAAGAGGTTACACCTTACCCCGTGGGTCAGGATGGCTACCTGATGTAAGGGTGTAAAAAAGACCCCCTTGCCTTTGGGAAGGACAACTTCTGCAGCAACATTCACACTCCAGAGCTCCCCGTGGGAAGAGGCCAAGGCTAGATTTCTCTTGTAACATATGTTTGCTTGACTTCTGCTCTATTATGCTTCCTTCATTCCCTTACAGGTTTCTCTAGAGAACACTCCCTCTGTAAATAACTGCCACAAAAATCTCATGCTTCTAGAAACCTTACCCAAGACCATTGGTACCAGGAGTAGATCTACCAGGGATGAAGAATATAAAGTTGGTTGAGGGAGAATTTTTTTTACTAGTGCAACTCTCTTCCTGTTTCTCAGTTTAATACCATGGGAAGGGATTCTTGAGTTGGCTTATATACACTTGTGGGATGGCTCTTAAAATCTTGAAAAAGGTGATGGCCCACTTTAAACGTATGCCAGAATTTCTGTGACAGGCTGTGGAGGAAGAAATTAACAGGTTCAGAGTAGTAGATAGAATAGAACTATCATATAAGGTCATAAAATCTACCAGCTGACTACATTTCTGGAAACAGCCAGGGAACATTCCCCTTGCCAAGGCAATACGGAACGCTCAGGTGAGGGGTCACCAGCATCACTGAAAAGTCAAAGTTCAAGTGTGGTGGTTCTCTGGAGACCAGTACTAATCGTCAGAGAAACTGTTGCAGAACTGGGCGCCTCAGCAACAGTAGGGAATCCAAAGTAGGAAAAGCTAAAAGGTAGCATTTAACCATCATTGACAAGGAAGAAGTAATTATTCAAAATGGGGAACAAGTTGGAATGGTAGCCAAGAAAGCCTGACTCAAAGGGACCTATGGATATCGCTCATACTCACTTCTTATGTATCCCTAAAGGCAAGATAGTCAAATATCCAACAAGCGTATTGCATAATATAATCAACAGAGATTAAGAAAGGATGAGGAGAAGGCTGAGATCAGGCCTCCTAGAAAAGTCACGATCCCTTTCCCCATTTCCAGACCTAAGCCAGCTCTTTGACCCAGAACAAATCTACTGACAGAAAGCTGGTTCCCCTTGAGGAAGGTCCTGCAACATCATAGCCAATATACAAAGCAGTGATTCCCCCAGACTTTCTGCCAAACAGACCTATGACCATTTACTTGTTTGGCTGTACACTGGAGAAAGGGGACATTCAGCTCTTTCACATTATCTGAATAACCCCATATCAATTAAAGAAATTAAATTCATTCATTCACCAGTTGTTTCACTGGCAAATTCTATCAAACAATTAAGGAAGAAATGATATCAATATTACACAAACTTCTAGAAAATTGAGGAGGAGAGAATACTTCCCATATTCCCACATCCATAAATACCAAACCCAGACACTAATATGTGAGGGCTCAAAGCTCCATTATGGCCTCCCTATTAGAGTAGGGGTATATGGAAATTGAGCAATAAATGGATTTCTGGACTAACGTCATCTACGGTGAGTCCACTGAGTCCACAGACACATCCAGTGGTATTTTCCCAGTTTCCAAATGGATAATTGGACTAGCCATCTCAGACACTGACAGGACCCTAATGTAGGCTCTTTTGAGCCTAATGAATAAAACCACTATACTAGTGAAGGCGAAGCAGAAACCCCTGAAATTGCCACTCCCTGTTCGCAACTAAGATAGTAAATAAAAAATATACTGCACCCTCAGTAGAATAGCAGACATTAGCATCACCCTCAAAGACTTAAGGGATGCAGGGGTGATGGTCCCATTTTGTTCCCATTTAATTCACTAGTCTGTCCCCTGCAAATACCAGTTTGGATCATAGTGTGTGACAATTAAGTAGAAGCCTCAACTGCAGATAACGCACCAGATGTGATATCAGTTGGTATGCCCCAACTGAGCTCACAGATGTTCTTTTTCATTCCCATCAGGCAGGAGAATCAGAAACAGTTCTTATGAACACTGGACGAACAACACTCTGCATTCACGGTTTCACTCCAGGGTTCTGTTTACTCTCCTGCTTTTGGTCACAATATTCTCTTCCTCATCATGAGCAAGAAAGGACTAAAGGGAAGAGGAACAATAGGTTGTCTTATCTTTTTCTTTCTTTCTATGTCATTATTTTCAGTGTAAGTGGTTGGCTAATACAAGAAAGTAACATGAGTGAAAAAGGATATGATAGGGTTTCTTGGTTGTTCATGTTTCTTAGAAAAATATTACCTTCTGGGCTTGCCTGGTGGCGCAGTGGTTGAGAGTCCGCCTGCCAATGCAGGGGACACGGGTTCGTGCCCCGGTCCGGGAAGATCCCACATGCCGCGGAGCTGCTGGGCCCGTGAGCCATGGCCTGAGCCTGCACGTCCGGAGCCTGTGCTCCACAATGGGAGAGGCCACGACTGTGAGAGGCCCACGTACCGCAAAAAAAAAAAAATTACCTTCTTTCTTCATTGGAAGCAAGTCTGGCACAAACATAAAGCATGGCCGCTTGGAGTTGTCACCTCCCCCTAATTACTCAATTATAGATGTATCATGCTTACCTTGTACTCACTTTGAGTCTCCCTGAACTTGTATGCATCCTGGGTCCTCCAGAATGCTGTACTCATGGAACATCACAAACTCTGGGCAAATGGAGTGATGAGGAAGAGTGGACACACCTATTGCATGTATTTCTTCTGCTCTGCTCATACATATATTCATTGCATTGTCCCATCAAACTTCACTTACAAAACATAAGTTCAAAGATAAAATTCCAAGATGGTGACAGTAGAGCATTAAACCAAGCACAATACCTTTCTGAGCTTTGGAGTCTCACGCAACTGTACAGGTCACACTCCACTGAAGCCAGTCCTGCCAACATGATGCTTTGTAGAAATTTTAGTGAAGAAATGCACAAATGAATCTCACTAAAAAAGAAAAAAATGAAAGAAATTCAAATTAATATAATGAGTTTTTTTAATCTATCAAGTTATCAAACTCATTTTTTTCAGAGATAATACCAGTAGGGGTGAAGGTACAGTGAAGTGGGAATTATTAAACCACACTGGTAGATTGTTTCTACATTTCTGCTGTAAAGACTCTAAGCAGGGTTTGCATTCTTTAATATAGCAATTCTACTTATGGAAATCTAATCTAAGGAAGTATTTCAAAATTGCAAACAGATTCATATTTGATCATGTTCATTGCAGCATTATTTTTAAGAAGGAAGAACTGAAAACAACCTTAATGCCCAAGAGTGGCAGAGTAACTAGAAAAAGTTTAATTTTTCTATGTGATAAAATATTAGGCCATCATACAAAGCATGTGTATGAAAAATATTTCTTATCATGAAAATGCCTCATAATATTAGTTAATGAAAGGGTAGAAAACTATGTACACATAATTGTTTTAATAATTACATATTTAATAAATATATAATAAATATATACATATTAAAGACCAGAGGATTTCAGGAAAACACAAACAGTGCTGACCCTGGTAGTGGTATTACAGGTGATTTAGCTTTCTTATATGTTTCCTACTTCTCCTTCCTTCTACCATCCTTGACTTCTTTTGAAATTAAAAATATATATATTAAACAGCTATCAGAGGAAAGGCTTCAAACTAATTCTAAGCCTTTTTGGACTTTATTAATATTGTAGAATGCATTCACTTGTATCTGGTACATTTTTAATAATTTGTATTTCTCATCATCCCTTCAATTGCTTTCTGAAATCAACTGCTTTTAGCTCATGCTATTAAGCCTAAGAGAGGGAGATAAAACAGTGCAAAGGTAATAACAGTTATATCGACAAAAGAAGAGCCAGGCATTCAAACAGCTTGTGTATTTGCTATTTTTACTCATGTACAGAACTGAAATTTCAATTGATCCTTGAGCCCAACACTTCTTACCTCATCTCTCTATGAGATGAACTCTGATAAAACTGATATAATTAGGTACTTGAAACACTGTAGAAACGGCCTCAAGGATGCTGTTGCTGCTCTTGTATACAATTATTGCCTCTGTAATTATCATTATGTTTTCATATAATTTTAAATAGTATTTATTCTTTTACATTTCCTATTTGTGCTTATGTTTCACGGTTAGGAAAAGAAATACAGATATATCACTATCATAAATTGATCAATACTTGAATATTCATGACAAAGATATACACACACACACACACACATACATACATACACACTTCTACTGATATTAATAGAAGTCCAAATGGTCATTTCTAACCATATATTTAATTAATAGGAAAAGCAATGAATCTAATCTCTTAATTTATTCAAGCCATTGCAAGCAACTGCCTACGGAAAAGCAGTTTGTGTATTATTTTGTAAAGAACCTTAAGTTGTGTTTGAACTTTTTAATGAACAGAGAATGCATCATCTCCTCTTTCCTAAATAGATAAACATTTCAAAGGACAACACTCAAATTGGAAATACTTAGGTCTAGATGACCTGCCTGCCCTTTGCTGGACTGACTGAATTAAAAGAAAGTTTATATCCTCAGGACAGAGCATCTCCCTGCGTTGCCCCTCCACACATCAAGATTAGGAAGTTTGCATCAACCTAAGATTCTCAAGGTTGGAGGTAAACCCTGCAGGTCATTGAGTCTATTGGTTCTCAAATGAGTCTTCTTATGTTGTGGTTCTAGTGATTCTCTGTGAAATAAGTAAAAACAGAGACAAAATAATGTGTGTTTCATAAAGCTAATTGTATTCAATTCAAAGTCATGTCCTTTAATGTCAGACAATATCCTTTTAACTTTTTTGGTATTAAAATATCTTTTTTTATGAAAATTAAGTGGCTGTCTTCTTTGATTTTTAATATTCTTACTGAGAAAATAGACGACTGGGGGTTAGTTTTATTAGAAAATTCTCTGTTCCATGAAAACCTAAAGTCCTAGATCAGGTAAACAAAAATCTTGTTTCTACCCAAGACTGAGGCAGCTGGTGAGCCACGACCTGTGGGCTGTGGTGGGCAGGGAGCTTTGGAGGCAAACGGAATAGGATTTGAAGTCTGTGTAACTTTAGAGAAATGACTTAACCTAGTAAAGCAATTCATTTCTTTGCCTATACCAGTTGAACTAAAGTTACCTTTTCCTCAAGTTGTGAAAATTACAAAATGAGTGGTTGGCTGGCTCTTTAATAGCTCAATGCAAATGTCACCTTTTCAAAAAGGTCTTGCTTGTTCCACCCTATCTAATGGGCACCCTCTCCTCACCCACCCACCCAGCCATTCTCAGTCCCACATCAGGGTACTTATCATTCTCTGGAATAATTTTATTTTCCCAACCAGGATATGACTCATGAAAGAAGGGACCTTGTCTGTCCTATTCCCATTGCATCCCCAGCAATTAAAATATATGGCCAAAACATGGTAGTACCTTTCTACCAATGAATATTCATTGAATAACGAATGAATATTAAGTGTTCAACACAGAGAAGACTCAATAAATGTTAGTTCCCTTCCTTCTGACCGAGAAAAAAAAATCCATCTCCCTAAAATATCATCTTGGTCTTCATCCTCTGAGGCCATCAGCACCCAACCCCATTACATAAGGTATCTCTCTTTCCAAACACATATTCCCAAATAGGGAGTAATTCTTTAGGTAACTTATTTGATGAGGTCATCTTTATTTCAGAGCTGGCTACAATTAAGAATGATTATGGGATGGCAACTTCAAATTGGGCTTTGGATGCATATTTAGTTTGTTGAATAAAGAGAATGCCTAATCTTTGAGATTTATACAGATTGCCAGGAAAATGTCATTTAAAGCCTTCCATTTTAAGACTATGTATAGTATCTGATAATTGCTTATATTAATTTGCATTTCAAATCAGTATTGAAAAGATTCACCAGGCAGTTGTCTTCAGCTAAATTTTCCTATTCTGCTAAAAGCTAACATTAATGAGGAAAACATTTAACTTAACATAAACATGCTAAGTACTAATATTAAAAAGGAAAAGGAAGGAGGGAGGGAGGGAAGGAAGGAAATAAAGAAAGAAAGGGTGAGAGAAATGTATTCCCACACAGCAAAAAGCAAAACCATAAATAAGAAAATTAAAGTCTTCAGAGTGTCTCTAAATCTCAGAAATCAAGCCTCAGGGAAGATCCTATATACCTGAGACACCAGAAATGACCCTTCCTGAGTAGGCCAAGGCTCCAGCCCAACAGAGAAGTGTGGATATTTTTTGGATTTATTTTTCTTTTTTTGGCAATAATGCAAATATACATGTCTGGGAGAAGATAACAGAAAGATGAGTGGGACAACCCCACTTGATCTCAGCTGTCATCCATCACTCACTCTAAGTACGAAATTAGTGCCTACATTTAAAGGATTGGCAGCCATTAAAACACACATGCCAAAGCTCCAACTAGTTTCCCCTGGCAAAAAGAGTGTCCTGTGCAGCTGTGGAAGTGCTGGGGAAACGGGCTGAGTAGCACTGGTGAAAACACAAGCCAAGACATGGTGTGCCAGTTCCTGTTTAGCACAGTGCTAGGTACTGTAAAGGATACCTAGACTTCCAGTTTGGGATTCAACATGTTAAAAGCTTGGAAATCATCACTTCCATCCTTAGAAAAGAAAATGTTAAACAAACCGATGATCAGTGACTTTTCTTGGAAACATCAGAGAACTGAGGTTTCAGGGCAAGCCTCCATGCCGGATTCTGGAGAGCCACAGCTGAGATCTGAAGCAGAAGCATTGGGGCCAAAAGCTGGTAGAAACACTTAAGTGGTAATTTTGATGAATTGCTGGAGACTGAAAATGGACTAGCTTGAGAGTGAGAGAATCCTGGGACTGCAGGGTCTTAGGGGACCCTTATACGTTCATGAATTTCACCTCCAGGAACCTAACCAGTTTCTTCCCACCAGTGAAGAGCCAAAAAAGATCACCTTGTGGCTATAGCGAGGGACAGGCAATCATAATCGTTGTGAAATACATCAGAATGCTCTCCATAACAAAGATCTACTTTCCAGAGCTTTACCCCATCTGGAAAAAGGGCATTTCTCCCCTTCTAGCCTTCATCTCATTTGAAGGTTGGGAGAGGGAAACTAAGAAACACACACGAGGGTCATAGCCCAGAGACACAGGGCCACTAAAAGACTGAAATTTAATAATAAGATTATAAAATGCTATCCCTCCTGCATTACTTACCACCACACCAACAGGGTTTTAGTACAATAATAGTGAATTCAGGTCTGTTTAAGAAGAAATTTTTAGTGAAACCCAAGAACAACAGGGGAGACAAAAACAAAGATATGAGAGGAATTGAAGCCTGTGGTATCTATAGCTATGACATTAAACACAGTGCAACTGCTAGCCAAATTAACATAAAAATTTACACTAAAGTCTACGTACCTCATTTCCTATTACTCAATACATCATGTCCGGCTTTCAACAACAAAAATACAAGGTAAGAAAGAACACAGTGTGAAGAGACAAAGCAAGCATCAGAATCAGACTCCAGTATGACACAGATGTTGGTTTTATCAGGCCTGGTCTGGAATTTTAAATAACTATTATTAATATGCTAAGTGCACTAATGGAAAAAGCAGACAACATGCAAGAACAAATGGGTAATATAAACAGAGAGATGGAAACTAAGAAAGAATCAAAAGGAACTGCTAGAAACCAAAAACACTGAAACATCAACTCATACCAGTCAGAATGGCCATCACCAAAAAATATACAAACGATAAATGCTGGAGAGGGTGTGGAGAAAAGGGAACCCTCTTGCACTGTTGGTGGGAATGTAAATTGATACAGCCATTACGGAGAACAGTATGGAGGTTCCTTAAAAAACTACAAATAGAACTACCATATGACCCAGCAATCCCACTACTGGGCATATACCCTGAGAAAACCATAATTCAAAAAGAATCATGTACCACAATGTTCATTACAGCTCTATTTACAATAGCCAGAACATGGAAGCAACCTAAGTGTCCACCGACAGATGAATGGATAAAGAAGATGTGGCACATATTTACAATGGAATATTACTAGCCATAAAAAGAAATGAAATTGAGTTATTTGTAGTGAGGTGGATGGACCCAGAGTCTGTCATACAGAGTGAAGTAAGTCAGAAAGAGAAACTCAAATACCGTATGCTAACACATATATATGGAATCTAAAGAAAAAAAAAGGTTCTGAAGAACCTAGGGGCAGGACAGGAATAAAAACGCAGATGTACAGAATGGACTTGAGGACACAGGGAGGGGGATGGGTAAGGTGGGATGAAGTGAGAGAGTGGCATGGACATATATACACTACTAAATGTAAAACAGATAGATAGTGGGAGGCAGCCACATAGCACAGGGAGATCAGCTTGGTGCTTTGTGACCACCTAGAGGGGTGGGATAGGGAGGGTGGGAGGGAGATGCAAGAGGGAGGGGATATGGGGATGTATGTACATGTATAGCTGATTCACTTTGTTATAAAGCGGAAACTAACAGACTATTGTGAAGCAATTATACTCCAATAAAGATGTTAAAAAAAACAAAACAAAACACTGTAACAGAAATGAAGCATGCTTTTGATGGGTTCATTAGTAGACTGGACACAGGTGAAAAAAGAATCAGTGAGCTTGAAGACAGGTCAATAGAAACTTACAAAACTGAAATATAAAGAGAAAAGAGGATAAAAAAGAAAAAAGAATGTAACATCCAAGAACTGTAGGATAATTTCAAAAGGTATAACATATAATAATTGAAATATCAGAAGGAAAAGAAAAACAGCAGGATAAATACCTGAAGTAATATTGGCTAAGAATTCCAGAATTGATGATAACAACCCACAAATCCAGGAAGCTCAGAGAATACCAAGCAGGATAAATACCACATATATACATATATACATATACATATATACACATATATGTATATGTATATATATATACATATATATATATACACATATATATATATATACACACACATATATATATACACATATATACATATGCATACACCCCCCCCCCAGGCATACCATATTCAAATCACAGAAAATCAAAGACACAGAGATAATCTTGAACAAAGCTAGAGGGCAATGTGGAGGTCACGAAGGGCCTTGACTAAGGTAGTCTCTGCAATGTGATAAGGACAAAAGTCTGAATGGAGTCAGGTATGGAAGAAAGTGAGGTAAGAATGTGGAGACACTGACTCAAGAAGTTTTGCTATGAAAGGGAGTAGAAAGATGAGCAGTCTCTAAGGGGCATCTGGCATAGAAAGAAAAATCCATTCAAGTTTAGAAAGCATCATATATTTGGCTTGAGCCAAACCAGGTGAGAAGGACTGTGTGAGCAAAGACAGAAGACCTGCATTTTTCACAGAACTAGAAAAAAAAAATCTTAATATTTGTATGGAGACACAAAAGACCCAAATAGCCAAAGCAATCTTGAGAAAAAGAAAAGCGGAGCTGGAGGAATCAGGCTCCCTGAATACAGACTATACTACAAAGCTACCATAATCAAGACAATATGATACTGGCACAAAAACAGAAATATAGATCAATGGAACAGGACAGAAAGCCCAGAGATAAACTCACGCACCAATGGTCAACTGATCTATGACAAAGGAGGCAAGGAGGCAAGTGACTTCACACTATACTACACAGCTACAGTAATCAAGACAATATGGTACTGGCACAAAAACAGAAATATAGATCAATGGAACAGGATAGAAGGCCCAGAGATTAACCTTTGCACATATGGTCACCTTATTTTTGATAAAGGAGACAAGAATATACAATGGAGAAAAGACAGCCTCTTCAATAAGTGGTGCTGGGAAAACTGGACAGCTACATGTAAAAGAATGAAATTAGAACACTGCCTAACACCATACACAAAAATTAACTCAAAATGGATTAAAGACCTAAATGTAAGGCTGGACACTATCAAACTCTTAGAGGAAAACATAGGCAGAACACTCTTTGACATAAATCACAGCAAGATTCTTTCTGACCCACCTCCTAGAGTAATGGAAATAAAAACAAATATAAACAAATGGGACCTAATGAAACTTAAAAGCTTTTGCACAGCAAAGGAAACCATAAACAAGATGAAAAGACAACCCTCAGAATAGGAGAAAATATTTGCAAATGAATCAAAGGACAAAGGATTAGTCTCCAAAATATACAAACAGCTCATGCAGCTCAATATCAAAAAAACAAACAACCCAATCAAAAAATAGGCAGAAGACCTAAATGGACATTTCTCCAAAGAAGACATACAGATGGCCAACAAACACATGAAAAGCTCCTCAACATCACTAATTATTAGAGAAATGCAAATCAAAACTACAATGAGGTATCACCTCACACCAGTTAGAATGGCCATCATCAGAAAATCTACAAACGATAAATGCTGGAGAGAGTGTGGAGAAAAGGGAACCCTCTTGCACTGTTGATGGGAATGGAAATTGATACAGCCACTATGGAGAACAGTATGGAGGTTCCTTAAAAAACAAAATAGAACTACCATATGACCCAGCAATCCCACTACTGGGCATATACCCTGAGAAAACCATAATTCAAAAAAGACACATGTACCTCAGTGTTCACTGTAGCACTGTTTACAATAGCCAGGACAGGGAAGCAACCTAAATGTCCATCGACAGAGGAATGGATAAAGAAGATGTGGCACATATATACAATGGAATATTAAAGGAACCATAAAGAGGAATGAAATTGGGTCATTTGTAGAGATGTGGATGGACCTAGAGACTGTCATACAGAGTGAAGTAAGTCAGAAAGAGAAAAACAAATATAGTATATTAACACATATATGTGGAATCTAGAAAAATGGCACAGATGAACCGGTTTGCAAGGCAGAAACAGAGACACAGATGTGGAGAAGAAACATGGACACCAAGGGAGGGAAGGGAGGACAGGATGAATTGCGATATTGGGATTGACATATATACACTAATATGTATAAAATAGATAACTAATGAAAACTTGCTGTATAGCACAAGGAACTCCACTTTGCTGTACAGTAGAAACTAACACAACATTGTAAAACAACTATACACCAATAAAAAATAAAATTAAATTAAAAAAAAAAAGAAAGGCAGGAGACCTATTTGAATACAGCCAGCCACTCTCTGTCTCCTTCCCCCATTGGTTTTGGTCCAAAGCTTCCTTTTTCTGAGGTAGTGATGCTGTCTTACCTTCGGGGAAAGAAGACATGGGCCATCATATTTGTTTCTTGTTTACGTTATGATGATCAGCCCTCTGCGTCTAAACACTAGGACATTTAAGCAAGTGTAATGTAAACTTTGTACTCACAACCGAAGTTTCATTACTAACACCAATAAATGGCTCACATTTGGGGAAACTGAGGGAAATGTGGCATTCTGTTAGCATTAGCTTTGGAATCTAGAGGAAGACCCATTTTCTCCTCAGGAGAAGTTTCCCCCCAACTTTCCCTAGCCAAAGAATCATCACAGAGAAAATGAACAAATAGGATGGATAGATAATAGATTCAGTAAGTAGATGGAAAGATAGATAGATAATTTATTTAAGGAATTGGCTCATGTGATCGTGGAGACTGACAAGTCCAAAATCTGCAGGGTGGGCCAGCAGGCTGGAGACACAGGAAAGAGTCGACATTGCACTTCAAGTCTGAAGGCCATCTGCTGGCAGAATTCCCTCTTCCTTCAGGGATTTCAGTTCTTTTTCTACTAAGATCTTCAACTGATTAGATGAGGTCTGCTCACATTATGGAGGGCAGTCTGCTTTACTCAATGTCTACCAATTTAAATGTTAATGTCATCTACAGAATATTTTCACCAAAACATCTAGACTAATGTTTGGTCGAATATTTGGTTACCATGGCCTAACAAAGTTGACACATAAAATTAAGCATCACAAGTCCACCGCTTGTCAACTTGGCACCCATACAGATCTCCTCAAATCATACTGAATCTCCAAATAAAAACAGTAACAAGGTCATACTTCCACCTGACATGATATAACTATCTTGGCTACACCAGAAATACACTAACCCTTTCCCCAGAAGAGGATGCAAAGTCCTTAGGTGATTTGCTCATTTTGCCAACAGACCTCAGGTCTCAGAATAGTGCCCAGGGAGGAGCCTCACTAAAAAGAACAGTAATGAACACATGGGCTCCCACAGAATGTCAATTTTATGGCTATTTTAAGAGGTCCTTTAATTACTTGTTTTCTGGGGCAGTAGGTCTGCCACATAAAACCATTTTCTTTTAGCTGGTGAATTATCAATTTTAGCTGGGCTTATTTCTGTACAAATACTATGTAAAAGAAAAAACTCATGAATTAGAATTCCTCTTGCATTTTCTTTCCCTTCTCCATGTGATATTTTAGCCCTTTGGGGGAGGGACAGAAATCTGCACTACAAAAAGGATACTTGGTACAAACACCATGAACAGTAAGTATTGATAACTGATTGCAGGCTTGGGAAAAAGCTAAATACTAACTTGATACCAATGAATTTTCCACCTTAAAGACTGTGGTTTCACTAGTAAAAAATTCGAGAACCCAGTTTATTGGAAGAAACTTGCCAATGGGAAAGGTACAGTGCTGATAACTTTGTACACTATTGACCATAAGCTTGCCTCCTGTCCTGGTTCACATATATTTTTGCCTTATAGAATTCTTAATGATATCCAGACCTCCTGCTTGGTAAATGTAAGTACTAATACTGTTTCTATAAGAGCATTTAGGTATGTTCTATCCCTTGCAAATAGTAGGTGCTAAATCATATTTCTGGAATGAATATAAGAAATGAGGGAACTAGAAATAACAAGTGTTGGTGAGGATGTGGAGAAAAGAAACACTAGCACACCACTGGTAGGAATGTATTTGGTGCAGCCACTATGGAAAACAGTACGGAGATTCCTCAAAAAATTAAAAATAGAACTATCATATGATCCAGCAATTCCACACCTTGGTATTTACCTGAAGAAAATAAAAACACTAATTAGAACAGATATATGCAAGTCCATGGTCACTGCATTATTTACAATAGCCAAGATATAGAAACAACCTAAGTGTCCACTGATAGATGAGTGGATAAAGAAAATGTGGTGTATATATACAATGGAAAATTATTCAGCCATAAAAAGAATGTAGTCTTGCCGTTTGCAACAATATGGATAGACCTTGGGCATTGGGCTAAGTGAAATATATCAGGCAGAGAAAGAAAAATACCATATGATTTCACTTACATGTGAAATCTAAAAAAAAAACAACAACAAAAAACAAACAAAATGAACAGATTGGTGATTGACAGAGGCAGGGAGTGGGGAGTGAGCAAAATGGGTAAAGTGGATCAAAAGGTACAAATTTCCAGTTATAAAATAAATAAGTCATGGGGATATAATGTATAGCATGGTGACTATAGTTAATACTACTGTATTGCATATGTGGAAGTTGCTAAGACAATATATATTGAAACTTCTCATCACACAAAATAATTTATAACTATGTGGTGATGGATGTTAACTAGACCTATAGGGGCTATCATTTCACAATATATACAAAGATTGAATCATTATGTTGTACATCTAAAACTAATAAAATGTTATATGTCAAGTTTACCTCAATTTAAAAAACAGTAACAATAATAAACATTTTATTTTAAAAACTATATTAAAATAAAGACCTACAGGTTCCTATTTCTTAACCCACAATCACTCACAACATGTGCTTATCTAGTATAATGGCAGGAAGATTTGCCCCAATTTCTTTTGCTACCATATATCACTGAATCTGAAGACATTAACTGTAAGACGTGTAATTTATTTACCACTAAGAAATTTTAAATGCTGTCAACTGAACTATGCCATGCCTGAACCATACGAAGAACCTCGATTTTACAAAGGTTGATGTGTATCTTTCAATCAGTAAGTACAGTATTAATGAGACAGGCTGGGACCTGGGACCCTTTGCTGCAGCGCTGCAATGCTTGCACCTGGACGTACCTCTCCTCGAGCAACAAAATACAGAGAAACTGTATGGGACTAAAAATAACTGTGTGTGTGGGCAGCTGAAGCAAATTCTGGACCCAAAAGATACAAAGAGACCAAAAAACCCAGCTGCCGCTTTTGAGGAACCTGGAGCAAAAACAGGGTGCCAGGAGCAAAAGCAGGGCACTGCATATGTCCCTCCACACACCACCACCTAAGGGGTGGGGAAAACACCTAAGCCACCCCTCTGGCCCAACCCCTGGACACATCCCTACCCTCACCCCATATACGAGAAAGGTTCCCCTTGGGGAGCAAGCAAGCAAGGGAGCCTGTTGTTTGTTCTTGCTCCCCCCTGCTGCAGCAGGGGCCCCAATAAAGCCTTGACTGAATTTCTTGTCTGGCCTCTAGTCAATTTCTATTGACTGGGGAAGGCCAAGAACCCTGGCTGGTAACATTAACATTATGTAAGTATTAACAAACTACCAGGAAATCCATTTTGTGTACCCTACAGAGCCTTGTACATAGTAGACAATAATCTTAAAAGCAGAAGAAAAAAGTAAGAAATAAGGGAATTGAATTTGTAAATTAAACAAAACCTAAGACCAAAAGTAAAGCTAGAGATTAGAAGAGGAACTAAAAGCTGCTTCATCCCAGAACTGGAGGGGTAGAGTGAAGTGAATTCGGGTCTCAGGCTAGAGGAGGGATGAGCTCAAGGGTTGTTAGGTTCTCCAAACCTGTAGTAGCAGTAACATCACCCAGTGCTCCCATCCCGTGCCAGTCCAACGAGGTACTGCAAATTGTAATGGTAAGATATCCGCTCAGAAAACTGTCTGCAGAAAAGACATTTTGACACATAAAGCTTGTTGGTTCTGGCCCTTATTAGTAAGTGCTGTTTAATGTTTGTACTGGAGAAAATTTATTCCTCCCCGCTGCAAATTCAAGTCCACCCAGAAGCTCAGAACATGACCTTATCTAGAAATAGGATCTTTACAGATGTAATTAGTTAAGGTAAGGTCATACTGGATTAGCGTGGACCCTAAATTCACTGACTGGTGTCCTTTTAAGAAGGCTATGTGAAAACACGGAGACACACAGGGGAGAAGGTTACGTGAAAACAGAGGCAGAAACTGGAGTGATGTGTTCAAAAGCCAAGGATTGCGGCCAACTACCAGAAGCTAGAAGAGGTAAAGAAGGATTCTTTTCTAGAACCTTTGGAGGGAGCGTGGCTTCAGACTTCTAACCTCCAGAACCATGAAAGAATAAATTTCTGTTGTACTAAACAACCCAGTTTGTGGCAATTTGTTAAAGCAACCCTAGAAATAACACAGTATTTTTCAAAATAATAATTTGCAACCAGAATCTGTAATTTATAGTTTTTAAAGCTATTTATTAGGTTTTTAACTTATAATAGTAATACAGACTCAGTCTACCAAATTAAAATATGGAAAATTATAAAGTTAAAAGTAAAATTAGAATATAGAAATTTATAAAGTAAAAGCCCTACCTTTACATCCCAGATCCTGCCCCTGCATATTTACACTTTTTACCTTTTCTATGGATACACGCATAAGCACTTTTTTAAAATAAAAATGGGATCATCCTATGCATAATGTTTTTTAGCTTTCTTTTTTTCAGTAACTATATTATGAAATATATGGGCATCTTTACTTGCCAATATACAGAGATCAACATCATTCTTTTAATGGGCTGCATAATAGCTGCATTATAGCTACCATCTCATAATTCACAACATTTTATTCAATATATATTTATTATCAGCTGTGGGCTAGGCATGAAATTCCTGTTTCCAAGGAGTAGAAGAGATAAATAAGTAAAAAAGAAATTGTATTGCCGTGTGATAAATGTTTCAGCAGACACAAGCACAGAGGACTGTGAGAGGGGATGGGAAGGGTGCTTCAGGCACAGAGAACAGAGTATACAAATGACAGGAGATATGCAGAAATAATCCTTTGGGGCAAAACAAGCAGCAGCTCATCATTCTCCAAGAGACTGCAAAGAAAGAATGATCTACACGTGAGCTCTGGAAGGTTAAATGTGGTCAATTTTGCTGGATTTAAATAGACTCGTTTCAAGAAGGGTATGTAAAATTATTTAATGATCAGTTGGCTCAACACAGTGCACTATGTGGCCTGAGTACTTTATCAGTTTAAATAAGTATGATTTGTTCTACTGGTACTTTCAAAGATGCACACTTCATTTCGTATGAGTCTTGTGCGTTGGCACATGGACCTACATGAATCATTGCTTAAATTTCTAGGAAGTTTTTTCAAGGAGGAAGCTCTGAGGTGGGGCTCCAGACAGGTACCATCCTAGAAAATGAAGCCAAAGAGCAGAGCTAACAGTGTTGAGGAATCTAAAGGCAAAATCCTCAAGCTTGATCTAACTGAACCCCACATAAGGATGATTTATTACCAAAGGACAGAAGAAAATGATTAGCCTTAATGAAGCACCTCGTAGTTCATGCAAATTGGATTTGATTCACCACTCATGTTGGACTTCTAGCTAATCAACTTTAATCACAGGCATGCCTAATGGGCCTTCTGCCTGAGGCCTTGCTGTACTGCCTGACTTCATTATTAAGTGATGGGGTGGGAGGGCAAATGCCTACAATATGGAATGGAGTGGGACAGAAGAGACACCAGTTCACTTCCCTGTGGTAATGCCTGAAACCTTCTTTCCACCTCATCCTCTCCATTCCAGTTACCAGAGGAGAAAGCAGGTCTAAGTTGTTTTCCTTTAATGAAAAAGGGCGCAACTGCAGCAGGGAAAATTAGGGCAGATCCCCCCCCCCAAAAATTAATCTGTATTAATATAAAGAGAACATCCCTATTCCTCATTCTGTAGATGTTCAGAGTAGCACTGGCATTATCAGAGACTCAGCCTGGCCCAGCGGCAGTACCATAAGGAAATGGAAGAGAAGAACCTGGACATTCCCTTTCAGACAGTTTTATCTCACCTGATTTTTGTTTTAAAGTCTGAAATAACTATGTAATGGAAGTGGTTATCGTGTTATTAAGCAGAAACTATCACTGAATTCTTCCTGAATGGCTGATGCCTCAGTAGCTACTGGGAAAACTCTTTTATGAAGGGTGCGTGCATGAGTAATGGCTGAATGCTATCTGCTCTTGCACCTGGCAGTCAGTCTGAAAGTGTCTGCGCCAAAGGGGTCCTCACTGGGACCAACATTTCATCCAGTTACAAAAGTAGTTTATCAGCTGCAGGAACGGAGAGACTTCCTCAGCTAGTTAAGACTTGCCTTATACTCACAATCTCTCATTCCTAGTCTTAGAATATTTTCCACTTAGCAGATTCTGCTTCCTGGCTTTGTTGCTAAATCAGCCAATAAGAACTAATTTCATGTCTCCTTTGAATCCTGTCAATCTGACTTATTTTGAGGGAGAGAAAATGGGGGCGTCAGTCAAAGCAGTCACATCTCACAGTCCCTCAGACAGCTTTTCAAGAGGAACTCAACTAAATCACATTTCATTCACTGAGATGGATATTTATTCAGAGCTCAGCACAAGGGGAGCTGGGTCAGTGGAGGGAGCTGGCTAAGCCAGTGACCAAGAGCTTCCACACAGAAACCTGGTCTTAGGTGCCTTCTGCCAGGGATGTCTCCCACCTCAGACTTCGCATTCCACAAACCAATACAATTTCAAAAGCCAATGTGTATTTACCAACTTTTTATTTGGCCTGATTAGCAAATTAAAATTAACTGCCAACTACTATTGCTATCATTCAGAAGAGGACATTTTTAAATAGGAAAACAACAGGAAATTCTTAACTAAAAATTTTTTTTAAATTGAAGCATAAAACTAGCATTATGAAAAGCTTACTTTGCTGTCCTTGTTTTTTCCATTTTCTTCAAATTGGTGGAAACCTTCCCACAGTAGAGTGCCCTAGAGGACAAGAACAGCTGTTTTCCTCCTGATTGGAGGAAGACAAATAAGGAGGGAAATGCGACAAATGAATCAGTGTGACTTGTTACACTGTTCTGTGTCCTCCAGCAAATACACCCAGGCACAACTAGAGACCGTTTCTATGTCCAATGACCACTCACTGCTCCCAACACCCACCTCAGGACCCCCTTCTGAATGCCTCCAGAACCCCACATTCCATACTGTCTTTTTAAAAAGTAGCATGCTTATGATATTCAAAATTGAAAATAAATTTTGAGAGATAAACCTTGTTTACAAGCCAATGTATACAAGGGAAAAAAAAAAACCCTTATACTGTTTCTATTTCAAGACATTCACACTCTATAATAAAATAGCAGTGTTCTCTCAAATCATCTAAAGTTTTCTTTAAAGAAGCTTTAAACTTTCCAGTGCTGATGTTCATTGCAGACGACTCTGTCACAAGGCCACCTGATGTTGTTTATCACCGTCCTGCTAGTACCATGTGGGTTACCTTAGTCACTTCCTGTACTAGGGACTATGGGGCTAGGGAAGTAAACATCACAAGTCCCCTGGGTTCATCCTTTGGACAAGTTATTAAACCTCTCTGAGACTCTGATCTGTAATGTGGAGAAACTAATCCTTCTCAACTCAGAGCATTATTGTAAAGATCAGATAAGACATGTAAAAATAACTTGTAAACTGTGAAATTATCTACACATATGAGGTATTGTTGATGTTGCTTTTTAGTAGAAAGAAGCAATGAAAAACCAGAATAATATTTCAAAAATAACTTCCCAAGTGATAATAAAAATGATGATGATGATAATGATGATGGCACCAAGAAGCAAAAATAAGAAAATAACATTTCTCGCGGGCTTTCTTTGGGCCAGGTATTGTTCTAAGCACTTTTTATGTTTTTTTTTCATGTAATCCCACAACAATCGCATGAGATAAACACTGTTAACCCAGTTTAATAATGAGGAAACTGAATTTTAGAGAATTCAATAGCCTTGCCAATTTCACACAACTTAGCACAAAGCAGAACTGAGATCCAAGCCTTGGTTCTGTCTGATTTCATAAACTCTATCAGCAAGGCTTAGCACAAGTTTCTGCAGCCACAAAAAGACCTTGTTTTTAAAGCCAGACTTAGGGCAAAGAGAAAAAAATAAGCAGAGGTTGGCCTAAATCTTAAAGCAGACGGTATAACACTGCCTGATGACAGAAAAGAAATAGAAATATTCAACTATTTTGCTTCCTTTTATACCATTAAGAATAATAATTGTCAGTTTGGAAAGGGTAGAATAAATACTATTAAAAAAAAGCAAAAACTAGTATTGAATTTTGATACTGAAAGGAGCCTCAAAAAAATCATACAGTCCAATGTTTTTGGTTTACACATTTTAAAAAAATGCAATTAAGTTTCTTGCTCAGTCACAAGTACATGGCAATGCTTGGGTAAAACTAGACTCCTGGCTCCAGCCTGGTGTAGTGCTATTTTCACCTACTGCATTTGAGTGATAATAATGAAACAAAGTCCCTGGGTTCTAATGAGTGAAATCACACAGGGTACTGAAAACTAGAATTATAGAATGTCTGATGGCATTTTTTGAAATCGCGGGAAATGAGAAATGTATTAGAAAATAAGAGTTGTTCTTAAACTGCATAGCAACTGGAATAAGCACCGTTAATTCATGAAAAGGTTCTGCCACTCTGCACCAGAAAGTTGTCTTAAGCAGCAAAGGAGAATTCATACTTTATTTAGCTCTATACATCAACACCTAGAGAGCTCCCTACATTTAAAATGTTATAAAAGTTAACTGAAAATGGGTACTCCTTTACTAAACTATAAGAACTATATGCATCTCATTATATATACACTAGATCTATCACCTGCCATGATTAAAAGAATCATTAACCTCTTTTAAATAATGTTTAATAGAAATACTTAAAAATTAATATTGTCATTTCAGTTATTTCCTGTAATTTTAATAATTACTGTAGGGTTGAAATAATTTTCAATTTGGTCACTCCATTTATCATTCTATGTCCAGTGTACAAATGAATAAGCTCATGCTGCTGCCTTGCTCTGGCCATACTACAAAGAGTTGCCCCTGTAAGAGGACATTCAGTATAAGCATCTGCCTCTTTGATTTCCTTATAGTCATAATAAGGCAGATTCTCTCTAGGTTCTACAGATATTTGCAAGAAAAGAGGTTCAGTGGAACTGATATTCTCCAAAGCCAAGCCATCACCAAAACTCACTGAAATGCAGAGGGCTATACACCATAATTGTTTTTTGGTTTTTTAATTGTCTGGATCTAAATGCTACACTCTTAATAATTTCTGTTCTCGTCTCCAATGTATTGTATTCTAATGTGTTACTGTATTCCAATGTGATTTTACCAGTGGAACAGTATGTCCATTTAAACCCAGCTTTACATTTCAAACCTCATCAGTGGGGGGGAAGAAAAGCACAGAAACAGAATAGCATAATTGTAGGGCTCACCATTTGTTTTTCTTTTCGAAATCTTTTAGTAGATATAGTGTGTCTTTATCAGTTGGCAGCCAAACACCCCTCTAACTGGACTTTATGATACCTGCCTATGCAAAATAAAAATCGTCTCTCGGGCTTCCCTCGTGGCGCAGTGGTTGAGAGTCCGCCTGCCCGATTCAGGGGACACAGGTTCGTGCCCCGGTCCGGGAAGATCCCACCTGCCGCGGAGCGGCTGGGCCCGTGAGCCACGGCCACTGAGCCTGCGCGTCCGGAACCTGTGCTCCGCAGCGGGAGAGGCCACAGCAGTGAGAGGCCCGCGTACTCCAAAAAAAAAAAAAAAAAAAAAAAAAAATCATCTCTCTTAATTATCAGTTACCAGCTTCTCCTCACCCCCAGTTTCTCCCAAAAGTGAATTCTGGCATACTATTTGGCCTCTCTTTTAAGTCAAACCACTGCAATATTTACGATGGTTATTATATGGTTATCCTCCCTACTTTGTGAAAAGCCACTCAGGTCTTTTGGTATTCTGTGGAAACAGATGACAGACACCTAATCTTATCCAACTTGAAAGCATATCACTGGAGTTCTGGTATAGATGTACACTTCTTCTTCTCAAAGGAAGTAGGGATAACCTTTAGCAGTCTTACTTTTCTGGGATAGTCTGGATTCTTCTTTCCATTGAACATGTTCTACAGATTTACTTCCTTGCATCCTACTGCCAACTGAAAAAGATGCACAACCTACAAGTTGAGAATTACGTTTTATTCTGCAGACTTGCTAAGGACTTAAGCCTGGGAGGCAGCCTCTCTGATAGCTCTGAGGGACTTCTCCTAAGAGGTAAGGGAGGAGCCAGGATGTACAGGAGTTTCTGCAGTGAAAAGAAGGTAGTCAGAGCATCAAAAGATTACTGCTAATTAAAGAAAAAACAAACATCTCAAGTTAATGAATTTAGCACTATTCCGTGAATGGGAAGATGCAAGAGTCTGGGCTCACTGAAAGCATTCCTTTGATATGCACCTTAGCTGTCTAGGGCCAGTATCCTGTTTTTCTGCATCTGAATCCTCTCGGGGTGCACAGTGGGTGGGGGAGGTGGCTGCAGTGGCTGATGGCTTGAAGCCTGCAACATCCTTTGTTTACTGATATGATAGGCAACAATTTTTGTCCACACTATACTGTTCTTTTTAAAACCATCTGTCTTAGGATATTACTTTCTTAGTTTGGGATGAGCACTGCTTTTCAGAGAAACTCACTGATGCGGGTCAGGGCAGGCTGCCCCCAAATATGCCACTCTGGCATATTACTGAATACTCTGAATTAAAGTTACTTAAGAAACAGCCAATGCAAGAAGGACAGTCTGACCCTCCTTTGTCCTCCTGAAAGCAGGAAATAAATCTCCCATGTGAAAGCTACCCTCCCTGGACCAGGAAGTAAAGAGACATCTTTATCATCAGAGATAGGAAATTCAAGGCCAAGAAGGCTGTATAAACAAACCTCCTTTACTAATTTACTATCCCAAGCTCAAACCCCTTTGTCTTGTCAATTCACAAATATATTGTTTCTTTGTCTAAAATGTATAAAAGCTTCCTGCTTTGCTCACTTCTTTGGGTCCTATGAGGCCTCCATGTGTACAAAATTACATTTGGGGTTTTTTTCTCCTGTTAATATGCCTTGTGGCAATGTAATTATTAGATCAGCCAGAAGAATCAAAAGGGATAGGGGGAAATTTTCCCCTCCCCAATATCACCAACTTCAGCTTATGAACTCACCTAAGCCACGGTTTTACCAACTAATTTCTCTCAACTGATATCAGGATATTTCTGTGTAAACTCTCAAAGCAACCATCCTCTCCCCCACTCCATGCCCCAGTGCTGCCCTCGGGCCTAGGGTAGTGATTGAAGAGATATTTGTGTTTACTTCAGGACCAATATGATGGTTACAATCTCATTTTCAAAAGAAAGCAAGTAAACTGACTCGATTTTTTATTATGGCTCTTATATCGGTTAAGCAATAATTAACTAATGTGAAAATTAATCAAAAGGCTAAAAAAATAGTGTATCTTGACATCAACAGGCATTTTTACAAAGTCTTATATGGCAACCTTATATAAAAGACAGAAACATTTAGATAACAAAACATTTAGGTGAATTCTTAGCTGGTTGAACGACTCTTTCCAAATAGTGTTGGTCCATGGCCTCCAAGTTGTACCCTTGACTCAGCTCTGTTAACATGTCTAATTAATAATAATAGGTAACATATATTAAACCTTACTCTTGGCTAGGGTTAAGAATTTTAAGCACTTTATATGTTAATGATTTATTCCTCACAAAAACTCTATGAAATAGGTACTATTAATATCCTCCATTGAAAAGATGAGGAATTGAGGGTGAAAAAGGTAAGGGCATCCACCCAAGATACACAGCTAGTGCATAGAGTCAGGATTTTTCCCAGGCTGTCTGACTCCAACCCAGGCTTCTTTCCACCCCATTCCCCTGCCTCTCTACCAACTATGCATAGATCTAGAAGTCAGGCTTATTAAGTTTATATAGGGCATAAAACCAAGAGAAATGGCTAATTTGTTGAATGAAAGAACTGAGACAAGCAGAAACTAATAAGATCAAATTCAAACAGGATAGAAATGTTAAGCCTGCATTTAGATTCAGCAAAATCAATTCCATACCTATAAAGAGAAGTCCTTTTATAAAAATGTATGTAAAAAATACCGAGTTGTTTCAGATGACTAAAGGCTTAATATGAGTCAGCAGTGCTCCTGTTAAAAAAATGTACCCTGCATGCATATCCAGATCAAGGGAGACAGTACTGCACCTTTCAGTGGTCAGACCATCTCTACATGATTGAGTTGTGTTCTGCTATCTCATTTTAAGACAGACCTTGGTCATTTGGAATGTGTTCAGAAAAGCCTTGCTAAGATAGTAACTTCATCATAGCCCTGATGGTTAAATAAAATATATTATGTTTGATGACAAAAGTTTTAGGATGGGCAGGGAGGAAAGGCGGGTATCATAATCCACAGAAACAGAATTTAAATATTTGCTGATTACAAGATAGTCTTATGAAAGATAGAGTGGTTATTCTGCATTGTTCCAAAAAGACAAATCAGGATCAATGAGCCAAATTTATAGGAAGCCAACTTTCAGCACAATGTTCAAGGAAGAATTTTCTCATAAGCAGAGTTACCTAAAAGTTAAATGGTTGATAAGCAATGGGTAAAAGAAGTCTTTACATACTAGACACACTCACTGGAGTATATATGAGTTAAATAGATTGATGTATTGGATTTGTTTTAAATTAGAAAAATAAGAAAATGTGGATGGGAGAATAGCAAAACATTCATCATTGCTTAAGCTAGATGTTGAGTACTCAGAGATTACTTCTACTGTTCTTTCTACATCTGTATGTAATTGAAATTTTTACTTACACAAAAGAAATACATCGCCTCGGGGTGTACTGAGGTCCCTGTTTTTGGATACGTTCACACAGAGACCAGAGGTCTACTTTGAAAAGATATCACAGAGTAAACAGAATGTTGGACTTCAAGGATCTTTCTAAGATTCTGATTCTGCAAAGGAAGCTAGCAAAATATTGTAAAGTAATTCAGAGAAGATAACCCCTACCCAGCCTCTGTTATTACTGACAGATTTTTGCTGCTTGCTCATCATGTCTCCTACCTGCCACCTTCTTTTGCTCTCTGATCACCTATCTCCTCCCTGGAGATTTGGATGCTGACAAGGTCAATTACTACATGGCAGAAACTCACATAGTGAGCCTATTGCTGAGAAACTCAAAGCTGTCATACAGCCTCCAACTGACAACTTTCTCAAACATGACACTTCCACATATAAAAACAGGTTACTCTTTGAAGAAAGATTCAAAATATTTTACCTTCCTTATAGCTACCGTTTGAAATCTACCACTAGTTAATCATGAGAGGTCTCAAAAAGGAGTGCAATGGCTGTCAAATGTGAATACTTGAGAGAACCTTTCTGAGGAAGCTATTTGAGAATCAAATGAGTCCACCTGCGACAACCTAGGTATATAAATAACAAAAATGATTGGCAGGATATTTCAGTTTCTCAGGCATATCGTGGTATTGCACTTCCTGGTCATCATGTGGTTGGGTGGGGGTCATGTAATTCCGACCAAAGAACAAGGCAAGAGCCTCCAGATCTCTTTTTTCCCACTGCAATGGCTGACAGTAATGTTCAAAGGGCAAGTGTTCCATCTGTATAGGTCCCTGCATGATGACAATGAATGAGCAAAAGTCCTTTGAGATGCCATGATGGACATGCAGCTTACGTGCAAAACAAGCCTTCATTGTTTTAAACCAATGATATTTTGGAGGGGCTTACTACACTTGATAGGCAGACTCTTTAAATGGCCTTCATGATCCTATCCTCTTGAGTGTGGGCAAGACCTGTGAATATGGTAGGATATCCCTCTCATGATATGCAAAAAAAAAAATAATGCAGGTATTGAGATCCTTTATCAGTTGACTTTGAGTTAATCAAAAGGGAACTTGTTCTGGGTGAGCTTGACCTAATCAGGTGAGCCCTTTAAAAAAGAAGAAGCTGGGCTTCCCTGGTGGCGCAGTGGTTGAGAGTCCGCCTGCCGATGCAGGGGACACGGGTTCGTGCCCCAGTCCGGGAAGATCCCACATGCCGCGGAGCGGCTGGGCCCGTGAGCCATGGCCACTGAGCCTGCGCGTCCGGAGCCTGTGCTCCGCAACGGGAGAGGCCACAACAGTGAGAGGCCCACGTACCGGGAAAAAAAAAAAAAAAAAAAAAAAAAAGAAGCAGCAGCAGAAGCAGACACTCCTACTGGCTAGAAGAAGCAAACAGTCATGTTATTAATTGCTTATGGACAAGGGCAGTTTCTAGGAGATGAAAGAAGTCCCCAGCCGACAACTAGCAAGAAAATAAGGATCTCAGTCATACAGCTGCAAGGAAACAATCTCTGCCAACAGCCAGTGAGCTTGGAAAGGAACCTCAAGCCTCAGGTGGGAGTGCAGCCCCAGCAGACATCTTGATTTTCAGAATTGTAAGGCTCTGAACACAGGACCCACCAAACCCATAACCGTAATTCTGACCCACAGAAGCTGAGAGATAATAAATTTGTCTTGTTTTAAGCTGCTATGTTTGTGGTAATTTGTTATCATAACAGAAAATGAATACATCACAGTATAACTGAGTTTATCCTGGCTAATAAAGTGGGAAAAATATTAACTATGTTATGATTATTATAGTAATAGAAATACTTTGGAAAGGAGAAAAATCAGATTGATGAATAGCACATCTGTACAGTGGAATACCAGATAGCCATTAAAATGAATGAGGTAGGTCTGTACGTCCTGTTACTGAACGATTTTTGACATATTCAATGAAAAGTAAGGTACAGATCATGTATACAACATAATCCCATTTGCATTTTTAATGGATATATAAGTATGTTTGCATATCCAACTTCTGGAATCAATACAGAACTATTAACAATTACTGTATCAACGAAGAAAGCTTGGAAGTCCAGGGTAACAGGAAGAATGGACTTTTATTGTATAAACTTCTGCACTGCTTGAATTTTTATCATGTGAACATATTGCCTTTTCCATTTAAAAAAATTGATAGAAATGAAAAACAAATCAACCCACATTTATTGAATATAAACTGAATGCAAATCACTTTACTAGGTACACAGTTGCACAAACAATCATGGAGTGGCTGCTTGTTTAGCGTTGCATTGGATGAGACAAGTATGAAAAAGTTAATGGCAACACAGAAAATTATAATTTCTGCATAAAATTGAAAAAAAGGGTCTGGAAGTTAATGAAGTCCCAAGGGGGCATAATAAGAAAGAATATGCAGATGCTGCAAGGATGGAAAAAATGTAGGCTTTCAAGAAGGGCACCATCTCTGACAGTGCAGAGTCAAAGTTGCCATATTAAAGTGCTCTGCCCTCCTTCTAGCTAAGTCTGAAGCCGATGAGTTAGGTGCTTACAGAGGTAAATCTGGCTTGTAGTAGATGTTGCTGGTGCCTTGAGTCCCATCTCCTTGGACCACCTCTGATTTTAGCCACATCTGTGCTGGACAGTTCCATGTACCTTGACAGACTCCCACCACGTGAAACTTTTGCTTTTCTTCAAAGATCAGACCCTTTGCCAAATCTGTGGGAAGCCAGCCCCTGGAAGTGCTGGGAAGTAAACATCTTGGACGGTAACCCTCAACCAATGGCAATGGGAGCCAGTGAATAAATGCTCCTGCCTCCTATACCTAAGAGAGAGAATTCTGGGAGGCCTTCTGTGAGTTAAGCCCCCAACTGTCTTCAGTGGCGAGAACATTTATAATGCAGCTTATTGGCTTTTCCTTCTCCCATCTCACTCTCCTCCCTCCCTTCCTCTTCTTGAAGGGAGTCTTTCCTGAACTCACTTCCCAAATAAACTATATGCACCTAAATCCTTGTTTCAACCTCTGGTTTTGTGCGTATCCAAACCAAAGCAATGTTTGTTAATGAAGAAGAAAAAGCAAGCAGTTTTAAACTGTTGAATATGCAAAGCAATGGTGAATTGCTTCTTGCAACATTATTTTTAGTTGTAGCCTAAAATAATCTTAAATCTCTAATAAAAGTGCTCACAGTGCCTCTTTAGAAGAAAGGATTCTACAGGGTGGCGGATGGCATTCAATCCTAGAGAAAGCCCATTGTGCTAAATGAGGCCTGTTCTAAGAAGGCTAAACTGTAGTTGCTCCTGGCAGGAGGCATTTCAAATACTCACTAAATTCTCCTTACTTTCATTTTACCTCGTTATGCTTCATTATGCCCCAAGTAACGCAGCAAATAATTCCCTTTGGCCCTTGCTGTTTATTGCTTTCCAAATATAGAACAAAATGCTTATCCTTCTCTTTCTCACTGTCCAGCCAAACTTACTCATCACTCCTCTTAATGTCATATCATTCAGTCATTCTGACTGCCCTTCTGTGAATTCTTTCTTGCTGTCCACATGTACCAAGTGTTCCAAGTACAGAGCCTCATCTCAGAAGCAGGGTGCCTAAGACAGGCTTCAGAAGATTTCAATTTGGATAATAGTAACAAAGAAGAAAATAGCTCCTTTGTCCACTTTCTTTAAAATCCTTGCTACATTGAAAGAGCCAGGAGAATTTGTAAGCCACTTAATTTCACAGGGGAAACCTAGAATTCTCAGATTCCGCTCCATCAGAGCAACTACTTACAGTAGATTTTTCTCAGATACACCTGTTTCCTTTGTGCTACGCCTTTTGATGTAGGTATAATTAAGCTGATTGCAGCCCCAGCTGGCCACTATACCCAAGGAAAAAATCCAGTATCAGTTCAAAATGATTGCTCTAACCATGCACTTTTCTCTCTACCTGTTCGCTCTAAAGATGGTTGTATGGCTTCAAGGTTGTTGCTGTTAATATTAGGGAAAGTTTTATTCTTTTGTAAATCTCCATCAGCCCTTTCCTTTTTCTCCAGAATTGCTTCTTCTGGGGCCCAGCTGGTTTCCTTTGACAACTACCTTCCTTTCCTAAAGTTGCTCAGGATACAGAAAAGCCTGCCTCTCATAATTCCCCATATTTGTTCCTGTGGTCACCTCCCATTCCACATGTGCTTCCTCTCTGAGGCAATTTAGTTTCTGAAGCTCACTGAGCGGAGTTCAACTTTATTGTAAATTATGTCCAGATTTGCAAGTTAACTAAGTAAAAGAAATTTAAGGAAAAAAATTAAATCTTTAACCTTCTCAGTAAATTTTAACTTCAGGGAAACAAAGAACACGTTGTGCTAAGTTTGACATCACTAGATTTAAACAAAGGACTTATATTTGTATGAGTATATGATCAGGCTAATGTTTCATGTTAATACTTCACATTTTATGACACTCGCTGTGATAATTTATGAGACCTCAGTTTGGGACCACTCTGCACAACATATATAAAGAGGTAGTAAACAGAAGTGGCATTCCATACCAGACACACTTCACATGTGTTGGCTCATTTGATTTTCACAACAATCTCCATCCTACAGATGATCAAACTTAGTATAAGTGACCTGCTCAACTTACTAATTATAACCACAGGCAAAAGAAAATCTATGCACTCTCCACTTCATCAAACTGCTTCTCAGTAACAGACATAATTTCTGTTCTATATGCTCAAAGTCACCACAGTAAGCATACGTAATTCAGAGACAAGATGTCACTCTTTCCTACTTTGTCAATATTAGAAATATGGATTGTTGAATAGGCAGGAAACCCAGACCTTAAATATGTATCATCTTTAGAGAAATCATGCAATATAATCTCCTGCTTCTTGTTAAAATTCCTGTGATGTCAGAAAGTATTTTTCGTAAATTCTATTAGGAAGCTATGGAAAACACTGTTCGTTGGTTGGCTGACCCAACCATGATTCCCAATCCATTATTCCTAACCATCTTCCATGAGTGGGAACAGAAAATCCTGTGGCTAAGATACATGCCAAAGTTGGCTAAGGGATTTCTGGGGAAACTTTTGCCTTCCTGACAGATGCCATAATTTTCTCTCTCCTTCTTAACTTAAATATGGATATAAAGACTGGAGCCAAAGTAGCCACCTTTCAACCATGAAGGAAAAAGGCCAAGAAAATCATGGTGACATGGGGCCCTGACATTGTTGAGCAGCTGAATCTACAATAATAAACCCTTCTGTGTTTACACCACAGAAGGCTGAGTTTAACCTTCCAGTGTTTTTGTTATTTACAGCTGAATGCATTGCTAACTGATGCAGGAACAAAACATTTTACAGTACAGTTTGGTTCCTTTAAATGAGATGGTATTATAGCAATTGGTGTCATCTGAAAAACAATCTAGATCAATGCTGTTCAATAGGCTTTATGTGATAATGGAAATGTTCTATATCTGTGTTGTCCAATATGGTAGCCATGCATGACTATTGAGCACTTGAAATGTGTGTAGTGCAACTGAGGAACTAAATTTATTTAATTTTAATTAATTCAACTTTAAATGTAGGTGGCTAGTGGCTACCATGTTGGACAATGCAATCTAGACATTTTGTGAGTTGTGACATACATGTCAAGTCTGTGGTGTTTGGGATGAGACACTGAAAACTTGCACAAACCTACTCAAAGCAAATAAATTATCTTTTATTCAGCCTGAACAAATATACAGTAATAATCCAAAAATTGCAAAAAGCAGCCAAATATTTTAGTAGTTTTAAGACTGTCTCTATTGCCAGAGCGAAATCTTCAGCTGAAAGATTGCC
This sequence comes from Lagenorhynchus albirostris, assembly GCF_949774975.1. Classification (NCBI taxonomy): domain Eukaryota; kingdom Metazoa; phylum Chordata; class Mammalia; order Artiodactyla; family Delphinidae; genus Lagenorhynchus; species Lagenorhynchus albirostris. Next base: position 60,397,432 of record NC_083095.1, on the reverse strand, counting down.
TGCGGTCCTGAACGTGGTTTAAGTACATGTCTTTTGGATGAGTGACAACAGTGAATTCTTAAGCTGAAAATACAGAAGATTGCCTCCTTTTTCTGACAGGCCCCTCAAAAACATTGGCACAAGAGAGTAATTATTTTTAAAATACATCAATAAGACAAGTTCATTTCATCCAAGTCATCACATCTATAACGACTGCAGTGGGCAAGACCTACTTTTAGCAAAGCGTATTCTGGGGGCCCCTAATCGACTTCATCAGCAACTCTGTTTCATATTTCATACCGTTTTCCCCAATTACATTCACTCCCCACTTTGTTAGTTTACCCTACGGCTCTCTTCCCCGACTCCTAAAAAATGTTTTAAGGAAGTCTTTCTAGAGGAAGTATGTTGTAGGCTGAACTGTGTCCCCCCAAAGCTTATATGTTGAAGAACTAACCCCTGGTACCTCAGAACGTAACTGCATGGGAATGTAGTGTCTGCTATATAATAACCCACCTAGTCTGTGGTATTCTGTTATAGCAGCCCTAGCAAACTAATACACAGTATCTGCCAAATTTATAAGTTGCTCTACTTAGAGAAAACTCAGGCCAAGTTAGATAAGACAGGAGCATAGAGGTAAACTCATGGGGAACGTACGTTTGGTAGCTGGACTTCTGAGTTCTGCACAGTTCATGTGTCTGAAATTACCTCCTCAGTTAGTGAGAATGTATGGGGCAGGTAGTATAAGTAGAGAGGGGATGGTGGAAGGAAATTATGTAATCAGTCAGAAAAATCTCAGACTTAGATAGTAACAGCAATTATTTCATACAATGTTAGGTCTAAAAGAGACACTAGAGACAACTTAATTCAACATTCTCTTTGTATAGGTGATAAAACTGAGGCCCTGAAAGGACAGCAGCTTGCCTAAAATCAGTTGGTCAGTGGCAAAACTAGGACTAGATCCCAGTCTCTGGTTCAATGTTCTTGCCTTGATTCCATCCTATGTTGAGGAAAGAACATATTCAGTTTTTCTTATTTTTTATTAAATACATGCAAAGTACTTATAAATAAGAAATTGTATCTGAAAATTTATCTCTGTGCCCCAGATTTAAATCCACCATTTATCAGTTTATGTCCTTAGGCAATCACTTAACCTGTTGAGGTCTTGGTTTCTTCATCTGTAAGATGATGGTGATAATGGTGCACTTTCTATCTTATAGGATTGTCTCAATAACCAAAAAAAGGTTATTATTCAAAACGCATGAAAATGTGTTTTGAATATCCCAGTGATTTATCATTTCAAGGTAATAGTATTATAGTTTATTGTAGCTGAATGTTAAAGTACATTTTTTATTACTCATGATGGCTTTACTCTTAATACAAGTCCACTGTCTTGAAACAGAAATAAAAATAGCTTCCTTTAAACCCAAACTGAGCATCAGAACTAGTCATCTCAAGGGAAAATATCCATGACCTTTCCAAGAGGTTTATTTTTTATTTTTTTAACATCTTCATTGGAATATAATTGCTTTACAATGTTGTGTTGGTTTCTGCTGTACAACAAAGTGAATCAGCTATACGTATACATATATCCCCATATCCCCTCCTTTTTCGAGAGGTTTAGATGGAATGGTTCCTTGCATCTGTGTTCATGTTGCCACAGTAGTTATTACCGCTTGCAAAAAAATCAGAAAATCTGTAGTTCATTTTCCCCTTCGTTAGAAGATGATAGAAAAATGTTCATATACACCTGTCTCTGAGGGCTTCAAATAAACATATACTGTAAATTCAAGGCAAATCTTTGGAGCCACTTATAAACAAAGTCTATGAAATCACCTCCCGCACCCAGTGATTCCCTTAGCCAACCTGGTCTTCCTCACTGGGGAACTGGCCACAGGAATAAAACTATTTTACTAGCTCTTCGGCTTCCTTATGAAGGGACTGTGAGTGCTGACATCTTTATTTCCAAGTCTGTTTTTGGTTTTCACTAAAGGATTTATACAAGAACTTAAGTAGTATGTGTACCAGGCAATCACCAGTGAAGTCAGATAGCTAGATGTACCGTACAGAGCATCCGTCTGTTGTATTCTCAGTACTTTACTATTAAATTTATTTATATGTATACATTTATACCATTTACTTATTAAAATCAATAAGAACAATGAAACCCTTCTGATAATCACAAGCAGTTGAAATCAAGAAGTCAGTTACAGTATTTTATCAGCTTCTACTTCCAAGGTATTTTTGCGTTGTATTTAGCTTTAAAAAATGTTTTAAAATCACAATTCACAGATATGAATAGTACAGGTGATAAGAATTTGGGGTGCAATAACATGATACACATTAACTAAAATGCCTCTCCAGTAAAATGTATTCTATTGAGGGCAGGGCCATTTCTGTCTTATGGGATGCTGAATCCACAGCACAGGCTCTAACACACATCTCCAAAAATAATTATTTATATATTTATTATATGGTTCCATTGGTTGAAAGAATATTAGTGGGAAATTATGTTTTCAAAATTGATTCTCTGTTAATGTCTAAAAACTTCGTGTATTTCTTCCTGTAAATAAATTAGACAGGAAGCACCAATTAACTCTATCAGTTATTAAGTTATTGTCTCTCAGTTTCAAACCTAACCTTCTATAGTCTGCTTAGTGATTCTGAGCTGGGACTCTGCAAACCATATTTCTGTATTGCAGGTTGAATCCACATTAGGCAATTCTAACACGGGCACCAGAGAGAGAATGAAAGTCCAGAGGAGGAGGAAGTAACTTGTTGGCTTGCAGTTTCTGTGAACATCATCCCAGCCATGCTGCTTCACCTCAGCAGTGGTAGTTCCTTCCTGTAGCAGCAGCTGAATCATACTGCAGTTTTTCTGGAATGTGTAGAACCAGCCCCATTATCTCCCCTATCCATGGACTTAACAGTACCATCCAGAGAGGTCTAGATTCCAAGCCCATGGAGAAGGTCCTCTGAATTCAGAGATTCCAACATCACCAAGCAGCACCTCCTCCTCAAAGGTCTGAATTTCAGCTCAGTGAGGTCTCACACCCTAAGATTCTAAGTTCTAATAATTACCACCTCTTCCCTTTGCTCTTTCAGCAAACCTAGGGGCGGTTCCTGCTCCTCAAACTTTAGCATGCCTCAGAATCACCTGGAGAGCTTATAAATCACAGATCCCTGGGCCCTCCTACCAGAAATTCTGACTCAGCATGTTTGGGACAGGGCCTGAGAATTTGCCTTTCTAACGAGTTCCCAAGCAATACAGAGGCTTCTGGTCTTGGATTCAGTATGGTTCTTGTCTTTAGACTTGAATGTAACACTGAGTTCCTAGCCAAAGGAAAATGAGATGGGAATAATCCAAGACATGTAGTGGCATTATAGTTAATCAAATTATCATCTCTGGATAATTGTGATGGAGTTCCTTGGCAGGTCCCAGTGGCTGCTGCATTTGAGCATGATGTCAACAGAGACAATAACCAGGACAGTGATGTAGGGTCAATTCTCCTGAGTGCACTGACTTGCTTAAAGAAAGAAAGTGAAAAGCTTGGGTCTTTAAATATGATGCTGGAGCTCAGAGGAGGAATAGTGACATCTGTTTGGACATGGATGAAACTGAGAAATTTAAAAACTCAAGTCACTTTGACTATCTTTTGCTAGTGAAAGAAGCTTGCTCTCCTATGTTTGGGGAGAGTAGCCTTCCTTTGCATAAAATTGTAATAACATCACCTAGAATAGCTGCCCGATGCCAATTATCCTAACAACCCCTCATTGCTACTAGACCCATACCTAGAGTAAGATCTCTGCATGGGAAGGGGGGCATCCTCATTTAATTTAGTCTGGCTGGGACAGAAGGTAGATACATTTTGGAGAATTAACATGGAATATCATAAACTTAATCAGGTGTTGACTCCATTGTAGCTGTTATTCCAAATATAATATTTATATTGGATCAAATTACAGCAACTATGGTACCTGGTAGGTACCTATTGACCCAGCAAATGTTTTTTTTCTCCATACCAATTAAGGATCATGAAAAAAAGTTTGCTTTACTTAGGTGGACCACCAGTATACCTCAGAACTACTTCAACTCTATTCACTGCCATAATATGTTGCACAGGGATCTTATCATCTTGGTATTCCATGCAATATCATACTGGTTGTGTTAGCAGAATAATGATACCACAAAGATACCTACATCCTAATCCCCAAAACCTGTGGATTTTTACCTACATGACAGAAGAGGCTTTGCAGATGTGATTAAGGCTATTAAGGGAGTTTATCCAGCATTAACCAAGTGGACTCAATATAATCACAAGGTCATTATGAGAGGAGGCAGGAGGGTCAGAGTCAGAAAGAGAGTGAAGAAGATATGATGATGGAATCAAAAGTCAGAGAAAGAGTGATTGTGAAGGAGGGAGAGGGAGAAAGAAAAAGAGACTTGAAAATGCTGTTCTGTTGGTTTTGAAGATGGAGGAAGGGGACACAAAGTGAAGGAATGCAGGTGTCCTAGAGAAGCTGGGAAAAACAAGGAAGTGGATTTCCCCTTAAAGCCTCCAGAAGGAATGTAGCCCTGCCAACACCTTGATTTTAGGACTTCTGACCACTAAAATTGTAAGATAATAGATTTGTATGGTTTGAGTACACTAAGTTTACAGTAATTTGTTACAGAAGCAATAGGAAAGGAATATACTGGTCCATTACACTGATGACATTAGGCTGACTGAATCTGATCAGCGAAAAATAGCAAGTACTTTAGATGCCTTAATGAAACATATGTGAACCAGAGGTTGGGAAATAAATCCTGTAAAACTTCAAGGTCCATCACCTCATAAAGTTTCAGGTGATTCTAAGTCCTAACGGACACTAGCTACCTTGGTATTAATTGTAGTACTTATTATTTTATCTAGTAGTTATAGAACAAAACATTCTCTTATTTTGATCTCTTTTGAAGTGACTTGTTCTCTAGAGTCTCTTCAATAAAAATATATTTACCTTATTTCCTGTTTATATAGACATTTACATTTTATTGTCTGCAGAATTTTAATTTTAGTACCAAAAATACCATATTTGAACACAGATTCAAGATGTTTTAAAATTTTAAACTTAGAAACTGTCACCAAAAAACTATATTTTTATAATGCTAAGTTTATTTAAAGCATAAGGTAAATTAATATTAAATATATTAATTTTGTAGATGTATATTATAGATATACTTTCAGACTAAGAAATAAAAGAGATCCAGTTAAGAAAATAATGTGCTGTACTTTGAAAATAAATGTCTTAATGTATACCACCATTTTCTAAGCTTTTATTAAAGTGTTTTTGTAAAAAACAAATCCTATGACCTTATAAAATCAAAATTACAATTATTTACTAAGAATATAGTATACACTAAGCACTCTGAGATACATTAAATTAAATGCAAAGTTGGAGAGGTCATAGTTTCCACTCTCTGAAAGCTTGCAATTTGGAGCTTAAATAAAGTATTAAAATGTTAAAAGCTACCTAACAGTAAATAACCACAGTGCAAGAAGAATAACCACCACAACAAAACCATGTAGTGACATTACCTGTCAAAAGAATTGAATACAACATGAATGGACCTGGAAGGTATTATGCTTAGTGAAATAAGTCAGACAGAGAAAGACAAATACTGTATGTTTTCTCTTATATGTGGAAACTAAAAACAAAACAAACCAACAAATATAACAAAACAGAAACAGACTCACAGATACAGAGAACAAACTAGTGGTTATCAGAGGGAAGAGTGGTAGAGACAGGGGTGAAATAGATAAAGGGGCTTAAGAGGTACAAACTACTAGGTATAAAATAAATAAGTCACGAGGATATAATGTACAGCACAGGGAGTACAGTCAATATTTTATAATAACTTTGGAGTATAATCTATAAAAATATCAAATTACAAAAAACAAGAATAGTAATCTAAATGAAGCTGAGGAAATCAGTAAACTTTGAGGAAGTGGGATTTGAGCTGAGTTTTCAAGGAAGGAAAGGTAAAGAAAAGAAGCAGAGAGCATTCTACACAGGTGGAATGATGAACAAAAAACTCAGACTCTTAAAAGAGAAAAGGACAATTTTTAATTTTACAGAGAGAAGTTTGAGGCTCAGAAACGTTAACATTGGTAAGGTTCTGTATCTGCATGTTTGAAATGTTAAGATGTGTTCCTAAAGGCTTCAAAGATTCAAGGGCCCTCAAGTCTACAATGACAGGTTCAGAGATGTCCAGTGCAACAATTTCTACATTCGGATAGTAACACACGAATTAACTGCAACATTCATAGAAGAACTGAAGTATTCTAAATTGGCAGGGATGAGTCTCTTTCGCCATGGTCATCTACTTTTTAAGTTCCCTAAACTTAACTGATAGCCACTGTGTTTTACACATTGTAAAGAAAGAAAGTCCAATATAGTGGAAAAAGGTAACTCAAAGTCAGAATATTGAAGTCCTGATCCACTTGGACTACATGATTTCTAAGCTCCATGAGCTCTAAAATCCTACGGCAACATAAATTTTTGCTAGGCCAGGATAAAGAGTAAAGCAGAACACTATCCTTCCAACTCTAATCCCAATGCTGTATTTAGGTTAACTTCTCTCTCAAAACTAATTAAAATCACTGGCTCTTTCAGGGCAACTTGATCTGCATATCTGACTCATTTTCTTGCAGTGGTAGAAATGGAAAGAAACACAAAGGAACATAGCTCTGAGTCCACATGGCCCCATCTGTATGCAAGTCACCAAACAGAATACAAGACACTCAACACCTATAATGTCAGAGTTGTTAAAGCAAGTAATTTCCTTTTCCTGACACCATTTTCATGAACCTTGTCAAAAAAGTCTCTTGCACATTTCTTAAGGTCTAAGAGGCTTTTCCAAGGAAATAGCCTCCCATATTAATACAAATCCCTTCCAGTTTTGAGCTGAGAAGAGCTCGGGGGAGAATCTCCGGGTGAAAGGATAACTGTACAAGTGATCCTCCCTACTTCCAAAACTTCACTTTCCAGAACTTTCTCACTGTGCTTTCCATGACAATTATTTTGCTAGGACCCTAAGGATACACCATTCGCCTTTTTAAATTCTGGCCCAGATTTCAATTCAACCACAGTATCTTTTCCTTATCTTCTTTTAGACATTTTAAGCTGATATTTTGAAAGGGTCTTTATGTAAAAATTAAAAGAAACAATCAAAAAAATCAAAAGGCATGGCCCACTTTACAAAGTGTATATTTCCTCTCCTGAACTCTTAATTCATTCACTTATACCTCACCTAGGCCTACTCCATTCCATACCTGTTTGAAGCACAAAATCAACATTTGAACTCTTAGGTTTAACCCTTCTTCCTATTACCCTCTTGGTCACCTTTCTTCCAAGTCACATTGTGGAGGAGGGGTGTTAGTCACTCAGACCTTCTGAGGAAATGAAGAGCTAGGGGACTTGATGTGCAGTGCAACCTTCATGTTCTACTAAGAGTGCATCCGTAACAGTGAAGGTACAGGAGCTTAAGTCTCCATCCCTCACTCCCCAGTGGTTGGAGCTACTTCCTCAGAACTTCATTATCAGTCTTCTTGAATTTGCGCCAAAAACAAAAACAAACAAACAAGTAAACCCTCAGGAAATAACTCTACAATTATACAAAATAACTTTTAAAATTTTCATAAATTAAAAAAATTCGGGAACACTCACTACTTCTTTCCCATAGCATCACACAGCAAGCAGTGCACCTCCCAGCCCCTCCTTGAGGCCCTGTAGGCTTTCTCAGTCATCATGGTCTCACTGCACAAATATAGCCAGAGGTGTTAAGTTTCTCTTAAATTTGAAACTAAAACAACATCATAGTTACAAATCCTTCCTCCAATCTGATGCTGGGAATGACATGTAACATTAATCTCATCTTCCCTTTAGGGCTTGCCAAAGGTCAAAAAATTTTTTGACTGTAAATGGCTCTCAGCATTGATACATCCTGAAACCATCTGTGTGCATCAGGAAAGAAAGAAAGCTCACTTGCTTCTACGAAAAAAATTCATGTTTTTCATGCTCGGGGCCTTACTCCTGAGAATCAAATTGGAAAACACCATTTCTAAAGGCACATTCAAAGACAGAGACAATCTGTGAAGGAAAAAAATAGCTCTAGAAACAAGTAAACAATTCTATACTTGGATCTTTTGAAAACAAGAAAAAAGTACTTTGCAAAGGAACAAAGTCTAGGGAACTCAGAAAAACTGAAGTCAATTGTGAACCTGATTTGCTGACGCTCTTCCCATAAGAGGAGGCCTGTGCTTTTTTTTTTTTTAAAGGTTGCCTTGCCCATTATATAAGAAGCAGAATTTTAGTTTTTTCCTTCATAATATACCCACAGAAACTACACTGCAAGCAACTTCCCATTGCCTGGAGAATAAAGGCCAAACTCCTTGGGATAGTTTCCAAACCTCTTTATGACATGGCCCCAGCTTGGCCTTCTGGCCATATCTCCCCTATGATCTCCTACGTAGTGCTTGTTCCAGCAGTACTAGTTCTTAGCAGTTTCTCACATTTGTCACATTCTCTCAGGTCTATGCACACACACACACACACACATCCCTGGCTATTTTTGGAACGCTCACGTCTCCCACCCCACCATCTAGCTAACTTCTATTTCTCCTTCGAGACTCAGAGTAAGTGTCACCTATTGGAAGTCTTTTCTGATTCCCGTAGGATAAAGCAGATCCCTCTCTGTTTTTATCGTCCTCTGCAATCTCTGTGTTAATGCCCACACAGGGTGAATTTAGGTAAGAAAGTTCTCTAATGGCACAGTGATCTTAATCCATTATCCCTCATGGACTGAATTTACAGAGAGATTTTTTGAAAAGACTATACCCGCAGTAGCTGTCTTACAAATATGAATACCCAAGAATAGCTTTATAAAGAAGATATAATACCAAAGCACTAAATAACAAATTTTTATACATTTAAAATTATACTAAGGTTTATATTCTTCCGTGTCTTTGAAGCAATTCTTTTTATTTATTTGTAAGTATTGATTTATAAGTACATAGAGATTTCACACTCTTGGAAACAAGAGTCCCCTATTTAAATTTTTATAGCTTCCAGAAAATATAAGCTAACATTTAAATGAATCCAGTGGCGGATCATATTTATAAAAGCCATCTGAATCATATATATTATACATTCTTGTACATTGTATTTTCATAAATAAGGCATCTCTGTAGAGTCAAATACACCTAGATAAATATCATCACAAAAAACTGTTAGAATGACTAGAATAGACTTAAAATGAACATCCTTCCTGTCCCAAGTGTGTTTTGAGCAGGGGTTGGAAGATGGAGAGGATATGCACTTTTTTTTTTTAATTGGGGTACAGTTGCTTTACAATGTTGTGTTAGTTCCTGCTGTACAATGAAGTGAATCAGCTGTATGTATACATATATGCCCTCCCTCCTGGACCTCTCTCCCACCCCACCCCCATCCCATCCATCTAGGGCACTGCAGAGCTCCCAGCTGAGCTCCCTGCACTATACAGCAGGTTCGGGCTAGCTATCTGTTTTACACGTGGTAGTATATATATGTCAATCCCAATTCATCCCACACCTCCTCCCACCCATTCTGTGTCCACATGTCCATTTTCTACATCTGCAACTCTATTCCTGCCCTGCAAATAGGTTCATCTGTACCAATTTCTAGATTCCACACATATGTGTTAATATACGATATTTGTTTTTCTCTTTCTGACTTACTACACTCTACATGATAGTCTCTAAGTCCATCCACATCTCTACAAATGACCCAATTATATTCCTTTTTATGGCTAAGTAATATTCCATTGTATATATGTACCACATCTTCTTGATCCATTCCTCTGTCAATGGACATTTAGGTTGTTTCCATGTCCTGGCGATTGTAAATAGAGCTGCAGTGAACGTTGTTGTACATGACTCTTTTTGAATTATGGTTTTCTCAGGGTATACGCCGAGTAATGGGATTGCTGGGTTATATGGCAGTTCTATTTTTACTTTTTTAAGGAACCTCCATACTGTTCTCTATAGTGGCTGTTATCAACTTACATTCCCACCAACAGTGAAAGAGGGTTCCCTTTTCTCCACACCCTCTCCAGCATTTATTGTTTGTAGATTTTTTGATGGCAATTATGACTGGTGTGAGGTGATACCTCATTGTAGTTTTGATCTGCATTTCTCTAATAATTAGTGATGTTGAGTATCTTTTCATGTGCCTCTTGGCCATCTGTATGTCTTCTTTGGAGAAATGTCTACTTAGGTCTTCTGCCCATTTTTGGATTGGGTTGTTTGTGTTTTTGATATTGAGCTGCATGAGCTTTTATATATTTTGGAGATTAATCCTTTGTCTGTTGATTCATTAGCAAATATTTTCTCCCATTCTGAGGGTTGTCTTTTTGTCTTGTTTATGGTTTCCTTTGCTGTGCAAAAGCTTTTAAGTTTCATTAGGTCCCATTTGTTTATTTTTGTTTTTATTTTCATTATTCTAGGAGGTGGGTCAAAAAAGATCTTGCTGTGATTTATGTCAAAGAGTGTTCTTCCTATTTTTCCTCTAAGAGTTTCATAGTGTCTGGTCTTACATTTAGGTCTTTAATCCACATTGAGTTTACTTTTGTGTATGGTGTTAGGGAGTGTTCTAATTTCATTCTTTTACATGCAGCTGCCCAGCTTTCCCAGCACCACTTATTGAAGAGGCTATCTTTCCTCCATTGCATATTCTAGCTTCCTTGGTCATAGATTAGGTGACCGTATGTGCGTGGGTTTATCTCTGGGCTTTCTATCCTGTTCCATTGATCTATATTTCTGTTTTTGTGCCAGTACCATACTGTCTTGACTACTGAGGCTTTGTAGTATAGTCTGAAGTCAGGGAGCCTGATTCCTCCAACTCTGTTTTTCTTTCTCAAGAATGCTTTGGCTATTCGGGGTCTTTTGTGTTTCCATACAAATTGTAAAATTTTTTGTTCTAATTCTGTGAAAAATGGCATTGGTAATTTGATAGGGATTGCATTGAATCTGTAGACTGCTTTGCGTAGTATGGTCAAAGATTAATAAAGAGCATAGCAAGGTCAATAAAACTAGAAGCTGGTCCTTTGAGAAAATAAACAAAATTGATAAACCTTTAGCCAGACTCATGAAGAAAAAGAGGGAGAGGACTCAAATCAATAAAATTAGAAATGAAAAAGGAGAAGTTACAACGGACACCACAGAAATACAAAGCATCATGAGAGACTACTACAAGCAACCCTATGCCAACAAAATGGACAACCTGGAAGAAATGGACAAATTCTTAGAAAGGTATAACCTTCCAAGACTGAACCAGGAAGGAACAGAAAATATGAACAGACCAAACACAAGTAATGAAATTGAAACTCTGATTAAACATCTTCCAACAAACAAAAGCCCAGGACCAGATGGCTTCACAGGCAAACTCTATCAAACATTTAGAGAAGAGCTAACACCCATCCTTCTCAAACTCTTCCAAAAAATTGCAGAGGAAGGAACACTCCCAGACTCATTCTACAAGGCCACCATCACCCTGATACCAAAACCAGACAAAGACACTACAAAAAAATAAAATTACAGACCAATATCACTGATGAAAATAGATGAAAAAATCCTCAAAAAATTACTAGCAAACGGAATACAACAACACATTAAAAGGATCATAAACCATGATCAAGTGGGGTTTAACCCAGGAGTGCAAGGATTCTTCAATATATGCAAATCAATCAATGTGATACACCATATTAACAAATTGAAGAATAAAAACCATACGACCATCTCAATAGATGCAGAAAAAGCGTGTGACAAAATTCAACACCCACTTACAATAAAAACTCTCCAGAAAGTGTGCTTAGAGGGAAACTACATCAACATAATAAAGGCCACATAGGACAAACCCACAGCCAACAACATTCTCAATGGCAAAAAATTGAAAGCATTTCCTCTAAGATCAGGAACAAGACAAGGATGTCCACTCTCACCACTATTATTCAACATAGTTTTGGAAGTCCTAGCCATGGCAATCAGAGAAGAAAAAGAAATAAAAGGAATCCAAACTGGAAAAGAAGAAGTAAAACGGTCACTGTTTGTAGTTGACATGATACTATATGTAGAAAATCCTAAAAATGCCACCAGAAAACTACTAGAGCTAATCAATGAATTTCGTAAAGCTGCAGGATACAAAATTAAGGCACAGAAATCTCTTGCATTCCTATACACTAACAATGAAAGATCAGAAAGAGAAATTAAGGAAACAATCCCATTTACCACTGCAACAAAAAGAATAAAATACCTAGGAAAAAAACCTACTTAAGGAGGTAAAAGACCTGTACTCAGAAAACTATAAGACACTGATGAAAGAAATCAAAGATGACACAAACAGATGGAGAGATATACCATGTTCTTGGACAGGATATGATTTTTATGGAAGAGATTAAGTAACAAATACTGCAAGATAGTATGATCTTCTGTAGGTAAACACTGGTGAATTTTGCTTTGCTAAAATAAAGAAATGTGAATAGATTGTATTGTTAAAGTAGAAATTATAAACCAATAGGTAGTAGGAGAGGGATACAAATTTTGAGTTGTGGGGGAAGTGGAGTAGTATATGGGCTTAGGGTGGGAGTGAGACAGAGATCCTGGATGACAGCTGAAGATCTTTGGAATCAGAGCAAAGGTCTATTTGACTGACTTAAGCAATTGGAGGAAATTTGGGAAGAGAGATGCAGAGGAAACATAGGTGTTATGACAGAGTGATTCTAATGATCAGCTGGAATATAAATTGACAGAAGTAACCAACCAAAAAAGTTTAAGGAGTAACAAGAGGGAAGTTTCTTTTCTAGTTACTATAGGTTTTCAAAATGATAAAATAATGAGAAATAAATGCAGTGTGGTATTTGTCTTAAGAATCGTTACACAAAGGAATAGAAAGCCTAGAAGTAATCCAAAGTATATGTAAAAATATAAAGTATATTTAAGTGACATTTCAAACTACTGAAACCAACTCAAGAAAAACAATCTGAATAGACCTGTAACAAATAAAAAGATTGAATTAGTAATCAAGAAGTTACCCATAACCTCTTTTGACTATACCTTAAATTAGCCTTTAGGAATCCACTGATATATGTTTGAGGCATAAAAGAGAACAGAACATTTGCTGTTTCCAATGTCAATTCTCTCTCTTTTTTTTTAAAGATCTTTTCTTGCAATTATGAAATAAATTACAGTTTGGAAAAGTGCATTAAAAAAAAAAAAAAACTTACCCACAAAGAAAAACTTAGGCCCAGATGGCTTTACTGCTGAATTCTATTAAACATTTAAAGAAGAATGAATACCAATTTTTCACAAATTCTTCCAAAAATTCGAAGAGGAGGGAATACTTCCCAACTCATTCTATCAGACCAGTATTACCCTGGTACCAAAACCAGACAAAGACATCATAAGGAAAAAGAACTACAGACCAATATCTTTTATAAATATGGATATAAAAATCCTCAACAAAATACTAGCAAACTGATTCTAGCAAAATACAAAAAGAATTGTATACCATGATCAAGTAGAATTTATCCCTAGGGTAATTTAACATCTGAAAAGCAATTAACGTAATACCCTCTTTGGACAGAAAAAAACCCCAAAAAACGTATGGTCATCTCAATAGAAATAGAAAAAGAATTTGATCAACACCCTTTCATAACAGAAACACTAAACAAACTATAAATCAAAGGGAACTTCCACAACCTGAAAAAGGACAAGTACAAAAACCCCAAAGCTAACATAATACTTAATGGTGAAAAACTGCATGCTTTCCCTCTAAGATCAGGAATAAGATAAGGGTGTCTGCTGTTGCTACTTCCATTCAACATCATATTAGAAGTTCTAAAGAAAGCAATTGGGGAAGAAAAAGAAATAAAACTTGTCCAGATTGGAAGAGAAGAAGTAAAACCATCTCTATTCACAGATAACATAATCTTGTCTGTGGATAATCCTAAGGAATCCACCAAAAAACTATCAAAACTAATGAGTTCAGCAAGTTTGCAAGATATAAAATCAATATACAAAAATCAATTATATTTCTATACACCTGCAATGAACAATCTAAAAATGAAATTTTTAAAACTTCATTTATAATAGCATCAAAAAAGAATAAAATGCTTAAGAATAAATTTAGCAAAGTGTAAAATTTATGCTCTGAAATCTATAAACATTATCCAAAGAAATTAAAGATGAAAATCACCCCATCTTCATGAATTAGAAGACAATATTATTAAGACAGCAATATTCTTCAACTTGACCTACAGATTCAATGCAATCTTTACTAGAATTTCAGCTGATTCCAATATTCATATGAAATTGCCAGAGAACCAGAATAGCCAAAACAAGCTTAAAAAAGAATAAAGTAGGAAGACTCACACTCCTCAATTTGAAATCTTAGTACAAAGTTACAGTAATCAAAACAGTGTGCTCTGGCATAAGGATAGACATATAGACCAATGGAATAGAATTTAGAGTCCAGAAATAAATCCATATGTCTATAGTCAACTGATTTTCAACAAAGGTACCAAAATCATTCAATGGGGAAAAAAAAGTCTTTTCAACAAATGGTTTTGGTACAACTGGATAGCCACATGCAACAGAATAAGGTTGGATCCTTACCTCATACCACTTCCAGAAATTAACTCAAGATGGATCAAAGACCCAAATTTAAGCACTAAAACTATTAGAAGAAAACATAGGGGTAAAGCTTCATCACCTTGGATTTGACAATGATTTCTTAGATATGACACCAAAAGCACAAGCAATAAAAGAACAAATAGATAAGCTGAATTTCATCAAAATTTTAAAAACTTTTGTGCATCAAAGGATACTACTAAGAAAGTGAAAAGACATCCATAGAATGGGAGGAAAGTTTTTCAAAACATATATGGAATAAGGGTTTAGTAGCCAGAATACATAAAGAGCTCTTGTAACTCACCAAACAACCTGATTAAAACATGGGTAAGGCACTTAAATGACATTTTTCCAAAAATGATAAGCTAATGACCAAAAGCATATGAAAAGATGCTCAACATCATTAGTAATTAGGAAAATGTTAATCAAAACCACAATGAGATACCATTTCACACCCATTAGGATGGCTATATTTTTGTAACATGGAAAATAGTAAAGTATTTACAAGAATATGGAGAAACTGGAACACTTGTACATTGCTGGTATGAATGTAAAATGATGCAGCCAGTATGGAAACCAGTTTGGCAATTCCTGAAAAGTTAAACATAGAATTACCATACAATCCAGCAATTCCACTCATAGACATATGCTATAAATAATTAAAAATAGGTACTCAAATATGTGTGCATGAATGTTCACTCTAGCACTATTCACAACAGCTAAAAGAAGCAACCCAAATGTCATCTGTCAACAGATGACTGGATAAACAAAAGTTGATATAGCCATACAACAGAATATTATTTGGCTATAAAAAAAAAGAATGAAGTACTGATACATGCAAGAACATGCATGAACCTTGAAAACATTATGCTAAGTGAAAGAAGTCAGTCACAAAAGCTTAAATGTTATATGATTCTACTTACATAAAATGTCCAGGGACTTCCCTGGCGGTCCAGTGGTTAAGACTCTGTGCTTCCAATGAAGCAGGCACGGGTTCGATCCCTGGTCAGGGAAACAAGATCCCACATGCCGCACAGCAAGGCCAAAAAAGAAAAAAAAATGTCCGGAATAGGTAAATCTATAGAGACAGAAAGTGGATTAGTGGTTGCTTAGTGCCAGGGCACTAGGCTGTAAGGGAAGTAGGGGATGAAAGGGTGATAAATAGTTTCTTGTTAAAGTGATAAAAATATTCTAAAATTAATTGTGGTGATGGTTGCACATATCTGTGACTATATTTAAAATCATTGAACTGTATGATTTAAATTGGTTAATTATATAGTATGTGAATTATATTTCAATAAACCTGTTTAAGAAAAATACAAAGAGAGAGAGAGAGAACTGGAGGAATATACACCAAAATGTTAATGATAATGAGATTACGAGCATGGCCAGTGGCTCACCTTAAGAGTTTAAGCAAACTTCACATTCTCAGGACAATTGTTGATACGAGTGAGTGCTTAATAAATATTGGTTGCTACTAAAATATATATATATATATATATATATATATATATATATATATATATATATACACACAAACTTCAAAGAAAAAAAACAACTAAAAATCACTCCAGGCCAAAATGTAGTAAAAGGGACCAAATTCACCCTCCTGCTTGGAGCAGCAAAAAAAAAAAAAAAAAAAGAAAGAAAAAAGAAAAGAAAACAACAAAAACATGTTAATAAAACAAAACATTTTTGAGGCACTGGATGTCAGATAACAAAGGACAGTGATCCCTAAGAGACAGGAAACAAAAACAAGGTGAACTCACAAATTGCACCAGTTTACTGTCTTGAGTTTCCAACAGTGCAGCAGGGAGGGGGAAATCAAGAGGTGCCAGCAGACTCCCTGAGTTGAGAGGATCAAAGAAGCTAGAAATCTCAGGATAGAGTACCAGAGAGGAGAAAACTGCATAGAAAGGGAACTCCAGAGAAATGTAGATAGTTCCTCCCAAGTGTTCAGCTGATTACTGATCAACGCATGTTCTTAAGGAAAGTACTCAAGGCCACAGAAAGAACTACTCCAAAAAATTAGAAGTAACAATGCCTGGTTTCCACACAGGTCTGGGACTAGTGCCTGTTCCCACCAACCAGACTGGGGAACCTTATGATTCACAGGGCATTTGGCAGAGAACACAGAAGGGTTTTACCTCAATATTGGGTGATAATTAGCCCTAGACTGAGCACTGCTGTGGTCACACCTAAAAAGTCTTAAAAGTAACAACATCCACAGTATATAAAGAATCATGTATTCTCAAAACTCAGTAAGAGACCAAACAATCCAATTAAAAATAGGGGAAAAAATCTGAACAGACACTTCAAGAAAGAAGATATACAGAGGCCAAATAAGCACATGAAAAGATATTCAATATCACATATCAATAGGAAAATGCAAATTAAAACCACCATGTGATAACACCTCACATCCACTAGGACGGCTAAAATGTCAACGACTGACCATACCAGTTGTTGGTGAGGATGTGGAAGAACTGGAACTCTCATCACTACTGGTGGGGATGTAAAATGGTACAATCACTTTGGAAAAGGGTTTTGTGGTTTCTTAATAGACATCTGCCATATGAGCTAGCCATTCCCGTCTCCCACCTAGGAGAAAGCATATGTCCATACAAAGACATACAGGAATATGCATAGCAGCTTGTTACAGATAAAAACTGGAAACAATGCAGATATCTATCAACAAGGTGAATAAACTGTGACATTTTTACAATGTAATAATATTCAGCAATATAAATAAACTACTGACACATGCAAAAATACAACTGAATCTGAAAATAATTATGCTGAGTAACAGAACTGCCAGACCAAAAAAAGGTGCACATACTGTATGATCTCATTTATTATAAAATTCTAACTAAACTATAGCAATAGAAAGCAGATCAATGGTTGCCTGGATATGGGGCAGGAGAAGGATGAGGAGAGAAAGAGAGGGACTATACAAAAGGCATGAGGAAATCTATGGTGATGATTTCACAGATGCATACAAATGTCAGAACTTTTCCAACTATACACTTAATTTGAAAAACAAAAGTTCATGCCACGACAAAGTTTATGATTTCCTGTTATACAATGAAATTCATATTTTATACATTTTACCTACTTTTTTCCTAAATGAAAAATAACTTATAAAAAGAGAATCATGACAATTTATAACAAAGGAAACCTTAGAGATTATTTAATATATTTCCCTCTTTTTCAGAAGAGGAAATTGGCCTCCAGAGAGGTAGATCTGCCCAAGGTCGTCACATCATCGGTAATGACTAGGAAAGGGCTGCTGGCAGTACTCTTTTTATACTACTTGGTTCTTTGAGTGTTTCAGACCTTAAGAATAAAATGTCCTCTGTGAACATACAGACTATATATATTATTACAACTATTCCTGCAGCTCATTCTAAGTTTTCATTTGGTAGGTAAGAATATTTGTAAGTGTACAAATTTTATCTGAATTATTTGCATACCATAACAGTATTTACTCAGAGACTTCAAGTTTTGAAATGAAATACATTTTTCATATGAATGAGTCTGACATATCTGTCTGGTAACAGGAAGCTTATAAAATAGGTCTTATAATATTTGAATTCCTTCTTACTACAGTTTATGTAAAAAACCATAGACCATATCTTTGGACTGGGAATATACTTAAGTATTTATATAGAATGTATATTCAAAACAGAATCTAGGTTTATTGCGGACTGTGGCCAGTTGAACTAAAAATAATTTAGTGCCAGTAATATGAAAATGTATCAAGATTGCAAATAGTCTTCAAAAGCAAGGTAAGGTCTTTTGAAACAAGGCTTCACTATAGAAATCCAATAACTAGGATTTTCTTTGGAACACTAAAGTGGCTGTTATTTATCATAGCAATGTGGGAGACACATTCAGAGATCTATTTTTATTTAATTTTTTTTGTTGCACCACACGGCATGCGGGATCTTAGTTCCCCAACCAGGGATAGAACCCGTGCCCCTTGCATTGGAAGCATGGAGCCACTGGACCACCAGGGAAGTCCTGGAGATCTATTTTTAAGTAATAGGCAAAAGGACTTATGTTTTCTGCTGTAATTGGTAAATATTACAAATCTACACGCTACTGAATTTTTCACTCCCCATCTCCACCTCCTCTTGTTCTCTCATTTTTCCAAAAATAACAAAACAAAGAAACAAACAAAAGCAAAACAGCATAAAATAGTCTCTCCATGTTTCCTCAACGCCCCGTTTGCTCGGTGACATATATTCTAGCAGGACAGTGGAGAGAAGACTCTGACTTGAAAAACTGAAAGCCTCCATATTTATGAGCCAATCTATGGCTTACCCAAATTCAACGGTTTTAGTGGAAAAATATTCAATAAATATGTATATTTTAGACATACTTGCAAATTCTAGGTACCTCAGAATTCATTCATAAAATATTCTGAAACATTTCCCAAATGTGCTGTGCTAAGCAAACATTAAGTAACAATAATCCTTTTGCTCACCCCTTGGGTGGAAATTTTCACACATTAAAAGAGAATTGAGGATAATGGCATTAGGCTGCTCCAGCCTTGACTCGATGGAGTGCATCTGCAGCACTCAGTATTTACAATGTGCACAGGATGAATTCTCCTACCTAGCAAAAACCTCAGCCTCAATACCTGCTAACATTTGACTCTATGTAGTGTGATACAGGTTTTTAAATGCTGTCCTGACCCAGTTTTGAGGCCCTGGCTAGAGGCTGGTCATTTCTGCTTCCTGAGCAGTCAATTAAGCCCACACCCTGAACCACCTCCAATATCAGCTCTCACACTCTTGGCCCCTATACACCTGCTCTAATTGCCCCAGGGCCAGGTACCAGACAACCAGGGACAGCCCCTATGCCCCAGAGTCTACTGACACTGCTCACATTAGCCAATCCTAAACGTGCTTGCCCATTCTTTCCCTCAGAAACTGCAGTATAAAGGCACTTGCCCACAGTTCTCCTCTCTCCCTCTGCCTTGTGGCTGACCCTAGTTCTTCCCTGAGTGGCCCTGCACGGTGTGCTGTGTTCTCTCCAGGGAACTGTGAGTCCAACAAACCACAAAACCCTTTCTGCCTTCTATTGATCTGTTTTGGCCTCACCATACCTCACCCAAGGTAATATGGTGAAAAATAAGGGAGGGAGGGAAGGTGGGAGAGAGAGAGGAAGGGAGAAGGAAGAAAGGGAGGGAGGGAGGGAGGGAGGGAGGGAGGGAGGGAGGGAGGGAGGGAGGAAGGAAGGATTTTAATTGGCTCTTAAAAGCAACATATTTAGTTTTGCTAAAATTTAACTCAAACCAATAATATCTGTACAGAGTGTAAGTTCCTTATGGAAGAAGTCTGAAATGCAGCAACAGTTTACAAAATATGATAAGCTATGTCTATTTACATATTGAGAGCACCTAACATGTCAAGCCATGTGCTTATATCGCATTACCTCATGTAGTTCTGAAAAAGACCAGCGAGGTAGAGCTACTATTATATCTATATTAAATACATGAATCTGAGGCACAGAGAAAGATACAAAAATTGTCTAAAAGGACAGAGCTAGCAAATGGTGGAGCCGGGATTTGAACTCACATTTCTCTAAAACCAGAACCTAAGCTCTTAAGTCCTAAGTGATACTACCTTCAAATAGCTGCTCGTCCAACAAATATTTATTGAGCACCTATTTTATGACATTGTATTATATATTAGAGAAAAAGGCATCGAATTGATTCTCAGAATGCTTATTTCATAGTGACAGTGAAGTTATTTTACCTATAAGAACAAGATAGCTTGATAGGTATTGGATGGATGTTATCTAGGGTGCTACAGAAGTATAATCATTTACTTAAGTAAATAGATTTGTACCACTACTATCCTTTGCCCCCTGCCTCCATTTACTTACACACACACACACACACACACACACACACTCCTTTAAATTGCTCTTTTGGCTAGTTCTACCTCTGCCAAAGGATGAAATCTCAGTAAAATCTCATAACGTTTTTCTGACTACTCTCAAATACTAAAAAGTCCTCAGGTCACTTTTAGCCAAAAGAACTTTCTTTTTCAGTATCTGAAAAGAGTAATTTGGAGCAATAATCAAACCCTGCACAACCTTCAAAGTTAAATTGTCCCCAGCTCAAGCCTGCTGCAGCTCAGGAAGCCTACAGTGAGGGAGGCAAGCATGGTTCCTACCACCTGCTTCAATTCCTTGCCTGGCCTTCCACTCCTCTCTCTCACTCTATGGCTTCTGAACCCCTGGGAGTGAGGGGAGGGCTGTTCTCCAGACTCGGTGCATGTCTACACTCACAAGGCGCTTCTGTGGATTCCTCAGAAATTCAGAATCCCCCACTGGAAGCCTCTCGTTGCATGTCCCAGGACAGATGTGGTACCTATAATTCCACTGCCTCTCCCCAACCTCTATCAGCCCCAACATTCGGTGACCCGCCCCGCACAGACTCTTGGTGAAATGCTTTCAACAGCCAACCTCCACCACCACGATCTGCAGCCCCTTTGAAGACTTGCCCTTTTTTCTGTCCACTCTTTTTTTCTTTTTTTTAGATTCTTTTCCCATTTGGCCATTACAGAGTATTGAGTAGAGTTCTCTGTGCAATACGGCAGGTTCTTATTAGTCTTCTATTTTATATACAGTAGTGTGTATATGTCAATCCCAACCTCCCAATTTATTCCCCTCCATGCCCTGGTAACCATAAGTTTGTTTTCTACATGTGACTCTACTTCCATTTTTGTAAATACGCTCATATGTACCCTTTCTTTTAGATTCCACATATAAGCGATATCATGATATTTGCCTTTCTGTGTCTGACACTTCACGGTATGACCATTTCCAGGCTCTAATTGACATTTCCTTCCTCTGTATGGTCTTCAGAGGAAATGCCACCACCCTGACATGGGGAAAGTGCAGTCTTCCCCCAACGCAGCTCACCCTCAGCACTCTGAAACCTGTGGAAGACATGTGTCCATTGGACCCCCAATTCTCCACTGTCAAGCTCTGCAGGAAGCACCTGGCCATCCTCCTCCATGATGGGGGAAGGGAGCAGCGTACCTCAGACCCCAGCAATTTTGCTTCATCCACTCAGTGCTTTCATACCTACATGACCACATCCTTGGCATGTCTAACATGGGTGCCCCAGCACCTCACTTTGAATGGGGATGTTTAGCAAATATTGTTTTGTTCTCAGTCTTTGAGGCTTCAGCCAAAACCCAGACAGAGTGTCATTTAATATTCTGTTTCAGAAACATAAAGAAGGATGCTCACCAGACTGAATAATGCATAGCACAGCAAAAACTGTCTGTCTCTATATGGTTGTTTTCTAATATTTTCTATTAAGGAAAATGGATTTGTCTTCTAATTCTCACTCTGCTCCTAGAAATGCTCTGTGAACCTGAGTAAATGATTAGTCCTCAGTGTTTTCACCTAAAATTATACGAAACTATAAAATTATTTAAAGTTTGTTGAAAAGTCTCTCCAAGAAAATATAGCTCTGTCATTTGAGGCTAATATACATCAATCTTTCTAGCCCAGAAAAGACAAAAAACTAAAAATTAGCCAGAGAGCAGCAGGAGAACTGCCTTTGAATAAACCCAAATTCCTGACATCGTGCTCTACATCTCCAGGAGGAATTAAAACTCTCACCTTCCCAATCTCAGAAGCAAGTTACTCATATCAAGCCTGACCTTATGCCCCAGTTCTGATCACTAAGCTTCTACATTGTTCTCTTTGCCGTGTTCCTTACCTTGTTAACCTGACTAGTAGACAGGTTCACCCAGGACAATCCTCCTCCCAAAGGCAAGGACCCGCTCTGAATTTAAGCCAAGCATGAGGATGACGGTGCCTGTTGGAAGACTTCTCAGAAGTAAGCACCTGTGATTCATGAATACCCCATACTCCTGGAACCACTGTCTTCTTAGGGACTCCACCTTCTCAGAATGAGCTCTCTGTTAGCTGTACCCTTACCCTAGGAAAGGACACAGGTCCACTGCCACTTCAATCACAGCACCTGCCCCACTCCAAGATCCTAAAGCATGCAAGGTATTGGCATAAATGCCAAATGGAGCTAACTGGGCTAAAAGCATGCATCTTTCCAAAAATGCATTGTTTACAGTATTTCCTCCTTTAACCTTTTACTTTTAAAGAATAAATCTTTCTCTAGTGTTTTCATGGCTGACATAGAGTAACTGCCTTATTTTGATTAAAATTAAAATTGAATAATTTTCTTCTCTGTCCTTAGAGCACAGGTTCCACAAACATGAAGTAGGTAATTGATCTTATTTAAGAAATTTGCAATGGAACAATAAAAACAATTAAGTGCAATGACTCTAGTACAGATGTTCTGAATCCAATATTTCTCAAAAGGCTTTGACAACATCCAAAGTTGTATGAAAATATTTGGCAGTGGTAACTCAAAATTTAAGTATTCTGTTCTTTTTTCAAGCACTAGCCAAGAATGGAAGAGTCTTCACGAACAATCTAATTGAGAGGTTCTGGAAAACAAATCTGTAGCACATGGTCATTTTTTCTCTGTTGATGGCTCAGCTGAGCCAGTGACATTTATGAGTCCATGGCTGAGGGCTCTATAGGTTCTGGATCAATACAATCTTTCCTAAAGTTATAGACTGAATGTTTGTGTCCCTCTGCCCCTAAATTCATATGTTGAAGCCCAAACCACTAGTGTAGCTGTATTTGGAGTAAAGTAATTAAGGTTAAATGAGGTCATAAGGGTGAGGCCTTGATCTGATAGGATTAGTGTCCTTCTAAGAAGAGACACTAAAAAGCATGGAAAATGAAAGGCGACATGAAGACATAACGAGAAGGCAGCCATCTGCAAGTGAGAAAGAGAGACCACACCAGAAACTGAATTGCCAGAACCTTGATCTTGGACTTCTTGCATCCAGAACTGTGAGAAAATAAATTTCTGCTGTTTACGCCATTCAGTCTATAGTACTTTGTTATAGCATCCTCAACCAACTAATACACCCAGGAACTTATCAACGGAGGAGAGGACGAAAAGACATTTTCTTCCTCTTTCTCCAAGTGGGATCCCAGAACTTCCCCAGTGTATATTAAAATATTAATATCTTGCTTTCACACAGTTTATATGCATAGTCCTATTTATTCTTCACAATCTTGTAGTTAGGCAGAGCTAGCATTATTAATCCCGTTTTACAGATGAGATGGAATGTGGCTAAGCCAAGATTAGACATAGAACCTTTGACTCCTAGCCCAAGCTTCTTACACTGCACCTCATGCCAGCTGACTGAGAGTAGCTTTAGAGATCTTTCCACTCCTGAGTCAGCTCACAGTTAGAACATCTCTGGGAATCATAGCTCTGGTTCCAGGATAAGACACTAGACTTCAAAAGGGGTACCTCTTAACAGATAAGCAGAATTATCTGCCATCGGTCAGGAGAACCATGAGCTGTTAATAAATAAAGTTGAAGAAAAAATTAAAATTAAAGCTGGAGTTGTGCTCAATTTCAATAATTTTAATTATTAATTTAGAGTGATAGTCATTTTGACCTTTTAACAAAACCTTCTTTATATACCATTTTTGAGTTTTGACTATCTGTGGACACAACGGAATAAATCTTGGCCACTCTTTGTCCTGGAACACACCATCTACAGCTCCTCCTGGGAGAAAGAGCTCAGCTACAACTTAAAGTTCAGTACATTCACTCTTCTGATTAATTTGGAGCAGTGGAGCAATTAAAGAACAGATGCTATGGATTAATGTTCCACATCACATTGAGAAGCCCTTCTATAGGCCCTGGTGCTATTTTTAAAATATCTGAGCTCTGAATGTCACTCCATTAATAAAGATTTCAGCAGCTTAGTCATTAACACCAACAAGACGTTATCATTAGAACAACATATACTTTCAGGCTCATTTTTCTGTTGTGCAAATCAATGATGAAAAACTTCAGAAACTGAACCAATGTTAGATCGTTTAGTATAACTGATTTGGGGCTCATATTCAAAACATTTATTTTATCCATACATAATATCTTAAAATATGTCTCTTTCCTAATAGGCAGCCAAAAACCCCTATTACTGACATTTGGTTTCAACTCGCCCTAATACAGAATGTCTCTCTTTGCTCCCTTTTCAACTGTTCCTGAGGATGACTGCCAAACCCTAAGGAAAAGGGAAAACTTGGTTGCCTTTAGCATGTAAGCCTCTCAGTGTCAGCAGTTACACCATTCTCTCCTTTAGGCTGAGTTTGTACTGTATTGGAAAATAGAGGCCTCTGAGTATTCATGCCTCTTCGGATTGGCTGTCAAAAGCCCTTCACGTGCAATCTTCTTATTTGGCCCCAAAGAAGACAGTTTCTTCTAAATAGTGCTCAAATGGTTATCCCATTCAGAAAGAATGGAATATTTGTTTGATATAGAACATAAATTTATTCTAGTTAAAATAATATTTTGTTTGTAGAAATTTTTATGTGCATCCAGAGAAAAGGGAGATTTTAAAATCAGAAATCTCAAAAATTAATGGGAAGCATTTTAAAAATAATTTTAAGGAATTATAAACAACCTAAATATCCAGTAATAGGGATTTGGTATGGGGATATCTATGTAGATGTAGATACAGATATAGATATAGATATGGAGAATGAGATTTCCATTCAATAAAGCACTCTGTATCTAAAATAAATAATCCTGATGCTTCCAGTTCTATATAATAGACTATTTACATAGATACTTACCTTCTCTTCCTCAAAAATGCCTGTAAAAATTACAATCAAGAAATACAGAAGCTAGCAAGCACAGAGCAGCACTAAAAAGGGGAAAAAGAGCCATCAGCAGACCAGAGATTTATTAAAATCTTTAGAAAATGGCAAGTAGACGAATCATACTGTCAGATGAAACAAGAGCAAAGAAGCAAATGTTCCAGCACTGAAGACACCTGGCTTCACTCTGAAAAAAGTGAATGCTGAGCAGAATGAAGAGAAAGATCAAAACCTAGACATATCGCCATGAAATTTCATAACACACCAAAGATAAAGAGGATATGCCAGAAACTTCCAGGAAAGGGCTATGGAAGTTCCCTATTGTTTGATGTATTCATTATCTGAGTTCTTACAGCCATGAGATTGCATAGGGAAGCAGTCATGGCTCAAAAATATTCATTAATCGACTGGCCACTTGTAAAATTAGTCCTGATTCAAATACTCATCCCATATCACACTGACATCTGTCCTCACCAATCACATCAGAGTCTATTTTGGTCAATTTAATTGAATTTTTAATAAATATATGATTAAAATATGTAAGCCATAAATATTTAATAAATGTAAAATAATAAATATATAGCATAAATTGACTTTAAAGTAAAATTGCAAACCTTGAAAAGATGTTAGATTTCATAGGGTTGATAAAATTGTTGGTGACTTGAGTCACCAACAAAGCTACTGCTAAATGAGAATTTTAGCAGAGTTAGATCAGTTTAGGATGGATGAGGAGAAAACCAACCAGGAGAATGGTAAATAAGAAAGGGTCATCAAGGGAGATTCATTTAAAAATCAAAGAATTTAAGACAGGCCCTTGTAGGGAAGTCTTGAAATATTTTTGCAGAAATTACTATCTTTATGATTGTGCAGGAAAGTGAAATATGAACTTGGAAGATACCATATCATTCTACCATCTATTTTTATCAGAAAATGGTAACCCCCAAACAATCCAATTTAAATAGATTTATATTAAGAGGACTTTTCTAGTGCTACTTTCCCAAGAAACAGGAGACTTCCTATAGATAGAAAGGAAGCAGAAACAGGATGGCATTGTATTACTCTCATTAGCAAGAATAAGTGCTGAAAATAGTGAAAAAAAGCCTGTAAAATTCTGAAAAAAATGACTTTATATCAATAATTCTATACATAATCAAACTACTAATCAAATATGAAAGTAAAACAATGACATGCAAGAATTCTGAAGGTTTACCTGCCATGTACTCTTTTGAAAAAAGTACTCCAGCCATATTTTAAAAGAGGAAGGAGAAAGAGAGGGAGGGAGAGTGGGAGAGAGGGAGGGAGGAAGAAAGAAAGGGAAAGGGAAACCAAGAATATGGAATGAAAGGTATGAGGAGATTTCTGCTTTAGGTAATGAAAGACTGAGTAGTTTAACCAAATCTAACCACACTCTGGGAAAAAAAAACACAAAAGCTTGATTAAATATATTATTTTAAAATCTTCTTAAAAGCATCAAAGATATATCAAGACAATAAGGAATTATAGGACAAAAATCCAACACTTGGGAAAAGGTTTGCCCTGTGATCACTGGCTGACCTGAAAGAGGTAGCTGATATGTGCTTTGATAGCCTCTTAGAGCTAAGGGGAAAAGTCAGAGTTCAGGGCTCACCCAATACTGGGAATTGGGGCCCCCAAAGGGCTACACCCTGAGAATAGTGATAAAACAAAAATAACTCAACCTTGTGCAGACGGTAGACTCACTTCTTTT
Source organism: Lagenorhynchus albirostris (assembly GCF_949774975.1). Lineage (NCBI taxonomy): Eukaryota > Metazoa > Chordata > Mammalia > Artiodactyla > Delphinidae > Lagenorhynchus > Lagenorhynchus albirostris. Next base: position 60,370,285 of record NC_083095.1, on the reverse strand, counting down.
TAAAATATCAATAGCCCATGAAATCTCAGGCTGTGAGACTGCCTGAGAACACTCTAGGTTGTCAGTACCCCTCTTTGGAGGAAGAGAATATCATCCTAAGTCTCAAATTATTTCAACAAATACTTTTTCAAACACAATGCCCAGCATACGCCAAAGCATGAAGAGAAAAGATACAATGAGCAAGAACCAACAGTGATAAAAATAACCAAAATAGTCAGGCATTATCATATACAGTAAAACTATGCTTAACGTTTTCAAGGAGAAGAAAAATAAGCTGTGAAAATTTCAGCGGGGAAGGAACTAACAACTATAAGAAGTAACTTTGCAGATTTAAAAAAGAAACAAATTGAAATTCTACAATGGAAAAATCCATTTAAAAAATTAAGAATTCAGGGCTTCCCTGGTGGTGCAGTGGCTGAGAGTCCATCTGCCGATGCAGGGCACAGGGTTCGTGCCCTGGTCCGGGAAGATCCCACATGCCGCGAAGTGGCTGGGCCCATGAGCCATGGCCACGGAGCCTGTGCTCCACAACGGGAGAGGCCACAACAGTGAGAGGCCTGCATACCGCAAAAAAAATAAATAAATAAATAAATAATAAAAAATTAAGAATTCAATGGAATTTAACAATATATTGGACAGTGGAAGAGACAGTTAGTGAACTGAAACCAGGTCAGAAGACACTCCCCAGCATGCAGCATACAAGAAAAAGATGGAAAACATGGAAGAGAATGTAAAAGACTCAGAATTCCATGAGAAATCCTTAAGTTCTGGCATCTAGAAGAATAAGAATGGGCACTGGTCATTTTTGTGGAGATTTTAGCCTAGAATTTTCCAAAACTCATGAAAAATATCTGTCTTCCAACTTAGGAATCCAAATAAATCCCAAACAGATCATAGTGAAATTGGATAAAACCAAAAAGATCTTCAGTGCAGCCAGAGCAACTCACCTTCACGAGAATAACAGTAGACTGACAGGTGACTTCTGAACAGCATCAATGCAAGTCAGAAAGAAACTGCTAACCTAGGATTTGTAACTAGCAAAAATAAAATCATTTTCAGATGAATTAAAAAACTGAAAGAGTTCACCATTAGGACACCTGCATCCAAAGGAATCTGCAAAGTATGTTTTCAGTTCACTAATTGTCTCTTTGACTGTCCAATATGTTGTTAAATTCTCACTGACTTCTTCCAGAGAAAAGGGAAATGATGGCTGGAAATCAAGGGCTCAAAAATACAAAAAGAATAAAAAGAAAAGAAAGTTGTAAATGTGAGTAAATCTCAATAAACACTGATCCATTAAAAAATAATAATATTTACATAAGGAACTATGTAAATGAAGTTAAGTGTTCTAAGCAGCTTGTATTACCCAGGAAGAGAGTAAAATTATCCATTAATATTAGACATTGATAAGTCAATGATACATTTTGTATAGGGAAAGAGCATAATACAACTAAAAGAGGGCAAAAAAAATCAATGATTAAAAAAAATCAATTGGAAGTCAAGAAGGCCAGACTCCATAGGACTTGAGGATATCTGCTGGGCCTCAGATTTTCTATTAAGGATCTGGGGCCACCACGGTCTCCAGCTATTAGAGTAGATACCAAATCAATTTGTTGGGGAAAGCAAGCATTCAGAAATTCCTGTTTATTTTTTCAATACATAGGTGCTATGATGACATGGGGAGTGTCCCAGTTATTCAGAATCATTTCAACAAACTTGCTATGATAAGCATATCACATTCAAGACAGTCACTTCTTATATCCTGGGAAAGAATGGCAGATATGGAGACTTTTTTAGGGAGACCCTGGCAATTCTCCTCCTGATTTTCATTCCTCAAAAGGTAAAGATGGCAAATACGAGCTAGTAGCGGCAGCAAATTAGCTTATTCCTGGAGATTAAAGATTTAATGACAAAGAGTGATGTAAACAGGCAACATGCAGAAAATCTGGTGGCAGGACTGTTCACCTAAGTGCTTTGTTACATTCATAGAGGACTCGAGGAAGTTAAAGGTAACCAGCGAATGAAATCAAGGATTCAGACTCTGATTTGAGCATCTTCCAACATTACAGAGGAATAGAGTCCTGTAAAGTGCCTCAGATATTTTCTATTCTGCCACATTTATTCTAGGTTTTCCTTTGTGATCATGATCAAAGATCTCAACCTTTCACCACCAGTTTATGTTGACTACAGGACTACTTGCTTCTGTCATCAAAAGCTCCTTGAAATTTGTTATGTCTGTTTCTGTGTGCATCAATATTCTGCAATTTTGCTCTTTGCCACTACATGTGAGATGGCTTTAAAATTTCACTGCCTCTTTTTTTTGAAAGCAAAGTAGAAGAAACTAAAAGTGATTGAGTAAGATAAAATACTTATTCTTTCCAGGTCCCAGGTTATCAGCTGAAATTGTAATACAGGAATCGCATCAGAAAGTCTTTGACAAGAAATGATATAATAATAGGCACCATTATTTTTAATGTAGCTGGATTCTTAGAGGAAATATTTCCAAAGCCACACTTTTTGTGCACTTCTTAGAGAGTGATTTTTTTAAAGAAAGTCATTCTATGTATTATATATATTTTTTCTGTTTCCTGACTAATTTTTTACCAGAAATGGAGAAGAAATAGCAAATGTGTCATTATTTTAATAGGATGATTATTTGTCAAAGTGAGGTTTGGGGTTTAATTATAGTTTTAATGCATGTAGTTTAACTTCAAACTGAAGTCCCTTTTGTGAAAAGACAGGTGTGTGAAATTTGAATACAATTTTAGAAAAACAATGAATACATTGCCAATTATTAACTTTAACAAGTTAAATAAATAAAACCATAATTCACTAATCTGAAACTATTTAGATTCAAACAAATATTTATTCCTTTGTCTGGCATCTTTATATGTTTAGACAATGTGACCAAATTAAAATGGTTCATTGCTGAGTGACTACAAAACTGAACTTTTAATGAGCAAGGAAAGTGAGTAACAGTAGTCTAGCAGGGGAAATTTTTCTTCAGAACAATGGTTTTAAGAGCTTCTTTGTAAAAGCTAAAGCCTAAGTTCTTTTGGGAATTTCTCAGAGACTTAATTTTAGCGGTTAATAGTAATTCTCAGATACAATTATTTATAATTACTTACATTTCAATGAAAACAAATATATAAATATTAGAGACTCTAGAAGCTTTGGAATGTAAATTTCTATAAATTCATAAAAGAAAATTCTTTGTAATTTTAACATTAAAAGAAGTTTTGTGGATGATTGGTTCAAGATGGCGGAGTAGGACGTGTGCTCACTCCCTCTTGAAAGAGCACAGGAATCACAACTAACTGCTGAACAATCATCAGCAGGAAGACTCTGGAACTCACCAAAAAAGACACTCCACTTCCAAAGACAAAGGCAAAGCCAAAATGAGATGGTAGGAGGGTCGCAATCACAATAAAATCAAATCCCACAACTGCTGGGTGGGTGACACACAAAACTGGAGAACAATTATACCACAGAAGTCCACCCACAGCAGTGAAGGTTCTGAGGCCCACATCAGGCTTCCCAACCTGGGGGTCTGGCAACGGGGAGGAGGAATTCCCAGAGAATTAGACTTTGAAGGCTGGTGGGATTTGATTGCAGGACTGCAACAGGACTGGGGGAAACAAAGACTCCACTATTGGAGGGCACACAAAAAGTAGTGTGCATATCAGGACAGGACACGGGGGAAGGAACAGTGACCCCACAGGAGACTGAACCGGACCTACCAGCTAGTGTTGGAGGGTCTCCTGAAGAGGCGGGGGATGGCTGTGGCTCACCACAGGAACAAGGACACGGGCAGCAAAAGTTCTGGGAAGTACTGCTTGGCATAAGCCCTCCTGGAATCTGCCATTAGCCACACCAAAGAGCCTGTAGGGTCCAGTGCTGGGTCACGGCAGGCCAAACAACCAACAGGGAAGGAATTCAGCCCCACCCATCAGCAGACAAGCAGATTAAACTTTTAATGAGCTCTTCCCGCAAGAGCAACACCCAGCTCTAGCCACCAGTCCCTCCCATCAGGAAGCTTGCTCAAGCCTCTTAGATAGCCTCATCCACCAGAGGGCAGGCAGCAGAAGCAAGAACTACAGTCCTGTAGCTGATGGAATGAAAACCACATTCACAGAAAGATGGACAAAATGAAAAGGCAGAGGAATACGTACCAGATGAAGGAACAAGATAAAACCCCAGAAAAACAACTAAATAAACTGGAGATAGGCAACCTTCCATAAAAAGAATTAAGAATAAAGATAGTGAAGATGATCCAGGACCTCAGAAAAAGAATGGAGGCAAAGATCAAGAAGATGAAAGAAATGTTTTAAAAAGATCTAGACAAATTAAAGAACAAACACCTAGAAGAATTAAAGAACAAACAGAGATGAACAATACAATAACTGAAATGAAAAACAAACTACAAGGAATCAATGGCAGAATAACTGAGGCAGAAGAACGGGTAAGTGACCTGGAAGACAGAATGCTGGAATTCACTGCCGCAGAAGAGAATAAAGAAAAGAGAAAGAAAAGAAATGAAGACAGCCTAAGAGACCTCTGGTACAACATTAAAAGTACCAACATTCGCATCATAGGAGTCCCAGAAGGAGAAGAGAGAGAGAGAGAGAGGGGACCCGAGAAAATATTTGAAGAGATTATAGTTGAAAACTTCCCTAACATGGGAAAGGAAATAGCCACCCAAGACCAGGAAGTGCAGAGAGTCACAGTCAGGATAAGCTCAAGGGGAAAAGACCAAGACACATAGTAATCAAATTGACAAAAATTAAAGACAAACAAAAACTATTAAAAGCAACAAGGGAAAAATAACAAATAAATTATTAGGGAACTCCCATAAGGTTAACAACTGATTTCTCACCAGAAACTCTACAAGCCAGAAGGGAGTGGCACAATATATTTAAAGTGATGAAAGGGAAGAACCGACAATTGAGATTACTCTACCCGGCAAAGATCTCCTTCAGATTTGATGGAGAAATCAAAAGTTTTAAAGACACGCAAAAGCTAAGACAATTCAGCACCATCAAACCAGCTTTAAAACAAATGCTGAAGGAACTTCTCTAAGTGGGAAACACAAGAGAAGAAAAACACCTACAAAAACAAACTTAAAACAATTAAGAATATGGTAACAGGAACATACACATCGATAATGACCTTAAATATGAATGGATTAAATGCTCCAACTAAAAGACACAGGCTTGCTAAATGGATACAAAAAAAAGACCCATATATATGCTGTCCAAAAGAGACTCACTTCAGACCTAGGGACACGGACAGACTGAAAGCGAAGGGATGGAAAAAGATATTCCATGTAAACAGGAATCAAAAGAAAGCTGGAGTAGCAATACTCATATCAGATAAAATGGATTTTAAAGTAAAGAATATTACAAGAGACAAGGAAGGACACTACAAAATGATCATGGGATCAATCCAAGAAGACGATATAACAATTATAAATATATATGCGCCCAAGGGGACCAGGGGAAGATGGCGGAAGAATAAGCCATGGAGATCACCTATCTCCCCACATATACACCAGAAATACATCTACACGTGGAACAACTCCTACAGAACACCTACTGAACGCTGGCAGAAGACCTCAGACCTCCCAAAAGGCAAGAACCCCCCCCCACGTACCTGGGTAGGGCAAAAGAAAAAAGAATAAACAGAGACAAAAGGATAGGGATGGGACCTGCACCAGTGGGAGGGAGCTGTGAAGGAGGAAAGGTTTCCACACACTAGGAAGCCCCTTCTTAGTCGGAGACTGCGGGTGGTGGAGGAGGAAAGCTTCAGAGCTGCGGAGGAAAGCATAGCAACCGGGGTGCGGAGGGCAAAGCGGAGATATTCCCGCACAGAGGATCGGTGCCGACCAGCACTCGCCATCCCGAGAGGCTTGTCTGCTCACACGCTGGGATGGGCGGGGCTGGGAGCTGAGGCTCGGTCTTCAGTCACAGCACAGGGAGAGGACTGGGGTTGGCAGTGTGAACACAGCCTGCAGGGGGTTAGTGCACCATGGCTAGCCGGGCGGGAGTCCGGGAAAAAGTCTGGACATGCCGAAGAGGCAAGAGACTTTTTCTTCCCTCTTTGTTTCCTGGTGCGCGAGGAGAGGGGATTAAGAGCGCTGCTTAAAGGAGCTCCAGAGACGGGCATGAGCCGCGACTAACAGCGCGGACCCCAGTGACGGGCATGAGACGCTAAGGCTGCTGCTACCACCACGAAGAAGCCTGTGTGCGAGCACAGGTCATTATCCACACCCCTCTTCCGGGGAGCCTGTGCAGCCCACCACTGCGAGGGTCCCAGGATCCAGGCACAACTTCCCCAGGACGCACGGCCGCCTCAGGCTGGTGCAACATCACTCTGGCCTTGGCCACCGCAGGCTCGCCCCGCACTCAGTATCCCTCCCTCGCCCCGGCCTGAGTGAGCCAGAGTCCCGGAAGAGGCTGCTCCTTTAACCCCGTCATGTCTGAGCAAAGAACAGAGGCCCTCTGGCGACCTACATGCAGAGGCGGGGCCAAATCCAAAACTGAGCCCCGTGAGCTGTGAGAACAAAGAAGAGAAAGGGAAATCTCTCCCAGCAGCCTTAGAAGCAGCGGATTAAAGCTGCACAATCAACTTGATGTACCCCGCATTTGTGGAATACATGAATAGACAACGAATCATCCCAAATTGAGGAGGTTGACTTTGAGAGCAAGAATTATGATTTTTTCCCCCTTTTCCTCTTTTTGTGAGTGTGTATGTGTATGCTTCTGTGTGAGATATTGTCTGTATAGCTTTGCTTCCACCATTTGTCCTAGGGTTCTATCCATCCGTTGTTTTTTTTCTTTTAAAAAAAAATTTTTTTCTTAAAATATATTTTTTATTTTAATAACTTTATTTTATCTTACTTTATTTTATCTTCTTCCTTTCTTTCTTTCCTTTCTTCCCTCCTTCCCTCCTCCCTCCCTCCCTCCCTCCTTCCTTCCTTCCCTCTTCCCTCCCTCCCTCCCTCCTTTCTTCATCTCTCTCTCTCTCTCTCTCTCTCTCCCCTTTTTCTCCCTTTTATTCTGAGCTGTGTGGATGAAAGTCTCTTGGTACTGCAGCCAGGAGTCAGTGCTGTGCCTCTGAGGTGGGTGAGCCAACTTCAGGACGCTGGTCCACAAGAGACCTCCCAGCTCCACATAATATCAAGCAGCGAAAATCTCCCAGAGATTTCCATCTCAACACCAACACCCAGCTTCACTCAACGACCAGCAAGCTACAGTGCTGGACACCCTATGCCAAACAACTAGCAAGACAGGAACACAACCACACCCATTAGCAGAGAGGTTGCATAAAATCATAATAAGTCCACAGACACCCAAAAACACACCACCAGATGTGGACCTGCCCACGATAAAGACAAGATCCAGCCTCATCCACCAGAACACAGGCACTAGTCCCCTCCACCAGGAAGCCTACACAATCTACTGAAACAACTTTAACCACTGGGGACAAATACCAAAAACAAGGGGAACTACAAACCTGCAACCTGCAAAAAGGAGACCCCAAACACAGTAAGATAAGCAAAATGAGAAGACAGAAAAACACACAGCAGATGAAGGAGCAAGATAAAAACCCATCAGACCTAACAAATGAAGAGGAAATAGGCAGTCTACCTGAAAAAGAATTCAGAATAATGATAGTAAAGATGATTCAAAATCTTGGAAACAGAATAGACAAAATGCAAGAAACATTTAACAAGGACCTAGAAGAACTAAAGAGGAAACAAGCAACGATAAACAACACAATAAATGAAATTAAAAGTACTCTAGATGGGATCAGTAGCAGAATAACTGAGGCAGAAGAACGGATAAGTGACCTGGAAGATAAAACAGTGGAAATAACTACTGCAGAGCAGAATAAAGAAAAAAGAATGAAAAGAACAGAGGACAGTCTCAGAGACCTCTGGGACAACACTAAACCCACAAACATTCAAAGTATAGGGGTTCCAAAAGAAGAAGAGAAAAAGAAAGGGACTGAGAAAATATTTGAAGAGATTACAGTTGAAAACTTCCCTAATATGGGAAAGGAAATAGTTAAATAAGTACAGGAAGCACAGAGAGTCCCATACAGGATAAATCCAAGGAGAAATACGCCAAGACACATATTAATCAAACTATCAAAAATTAAATACAAAGAAAACATATTGAAAGCAGCAAGGGAAAAACAACAAATAACACACAAGGGAATCCCCATAAGGTTAACAGCTGATCTTTCAGCAGAAACTCTGCGAGCCAAAAGGGACTCGCAGGACATATTTAAAGTGATGAAGGAGAAAAACCTGCAACCAAGATTACTCTACCCAGCAAGGATCTCATTAAGATTTCATGGAGAAAGTAAAGCCTTTACAGACAACCAAAAGCTGAGAGAGTTCAGCACCACCAAACCAGCTTTACAACAAATGCTAAAGGAATTGCTATAGGAAACAAACACAAGAGAAGGAAAAGACCTACAATAATGAACTCAAAACAATTAAGAAAATGGGAATACGAACATACATATTGATAATAACCTTAAATGTAAAAGGACTAAATGTTCCCCCCAAAAGACACAGATTGGCTGAATGGATACAAAAACAAGACCCATATATATGCTGTCTACAAGAGACCCACTTCAGACCTACAGACACATACAGACTGAAAGTAAGGGGATGGAAAAAGATATTCCATGCAAATGGAAACCAAAAGAAAGCTGAAGTAGTAATTCTCCTATCAGACAAAATAGACTTTAAAATAAAGGCTACTACAAGAGACAAAGAAGGACACTACATAATAAACAAGGGATCGATCCAAGAAGAAGATATAACAATTGTAAATATTTATGCACCCAACATAGGAGCACCTCAATACATAAGGCAAATACTAACAGCCATAAAACGGGAAATCGACAGTAACACATTCATAGTAGGGGACTTTAACACCCCACTTTCACCAATGGACAGATCATCCAAAATGAAAATAAATAAGGAAACACAAGCTTTAAATGACACATTAAACAAGATGGACTTCATTGATATTTATAGGACATTCCATCCAAAAACAACAGAATACACATTTTTCTCAAGTGCTCATGGAACATAATCCAGGATAGATCATATATTGGGTCACAAATCTAGCCTTGGTAAATTTAAGAAAATTGAAATTGTGTCAAGTATCTTTTCCGACCACAACGCTATGAGACTAGATTTCAATTACAGGAAAAGATCTGTAAAAAATAAGAACACATGGAGGCTAAACAATACACTACTTAATAATAAAGCCATCACTGAAGAAATCAAAGAGGAAATCAAAAAATACCTAGAAACAAATGACTATGGAGACATGACGACCCAAAACCTATGGGATGCAGCAAAAGCAGTTCTAAGAGGGAACTTTATAGCAATACAATCCTACTTTAAGAAACAGGAAACATCTCAAATAAACAACCTAAACTTGCACCTAAAGCACTTAGAGAAAGAACAAAAAAACCCCAAAGTTAGCAGAAGGAAAGAAATCATAAAAATCAGATCAGAAATAAATGAAAAGGAAATGAAGGAAACGATAGCAAAGATCAATAAAACTAAAAGCTGGTTCTCTGAGAAGATAAACAAAATTGATAAACCATTAGCCAGACTCATCAAGAAAAAAAGGGAGAAGACTCAAATCAATAGAATTAGAAATGAAAAAGAAGTAACAACTGACACTGCAGAAATACAAAAGATCATGAGAGATTACTACAAGCAACTCTATGCCAATAAAATGGACAGACTGGAAGAAATGGACAAATTCTTAGAAATGCATACCCTGCCAAGACTGAATCAGGAAGAAATAGAAAATATGAACAGACCAATCACAAGCACTGAAATTGAAACTGTGATTAAAAATCTTCCAATAAACAAAATCACAGGACCAGATGGCTTCACAGGCAATTTCTATCAAACATTTAGAAAAGAGCTAACACCTATCCTTCTCAAAGGCCAGAAACTATAAAACTCTTGGAGGAAAACATAGACAGAACACTCTATGACGTAAATCACAACATCATCCTTTTTGACCCATCTCCTAGAGAAATGGAAATAAAAACAAAAATATACAAATGGGATCTAATGAAACTTCAAAGCTTTGGCACGGCAAAGGAAACCATAAACAAGACCAAAAGACAACCCTCAGAATGGGAGAAAATATTTGCAAATGAAGCAACCGACAAAGGATTAATCTCCAAAATTTATAAGCAGCTCATGCAGCTCAATAACAAAAAACAAACAACCCAATCCAAAAATGGGCAGAAGTCCTAAATAGACATTTACCCAAAGAAGATATACAGACTGCCAACAAACACATGAAAGAATGCTCAACATCATTAATCATTAGAGAAATGCAAATCAAAACTACAATGAGATATCATCTCACACCAGTCAGAATGGCCATCATCAAAAAATCTAGAAACAATAAATGCTGGAGAGGGTGTGGAGAAAAGGAAACACTCTTGCACTGCTGGTGGGAATGTGAATTGGTACAGCCACTATGGAGAACAGTATGGAGGTTCCTTAAAAAACTACAAATAGAACTACCATATGACCCAGCAATCCCAATACTGGGCATAAACCCTGAGAAAACCATAATTCAAAAAGAGTCATGTACCACAATATTCATTGCAGCTCTATTTACAATAGCCAGGAGATGGAAACAACCTAAGTGCCCATCATCGGATGAATGGATAAAGAAGATGTGGCACATATATACAATGGAATATTACTCTACCATAAAAAGAAACAAAATTGAGCTATTTGTAATGAGGTGGATGGACCTAGAGTCTATCATACAGAATGAAGTAAGTCAGAAAGAGAAAGACAAATACTGTATGCTTTCACATATATATGGAATTTAAGAAAAAAAATTGTCATGAAGAACCTAGGGGTGAGACAGGAATAAAGACACAAACCTACTAGAGAATGGACTTGAGGATATGGGGAGGGGGAAGGGTAAGCTGTGACAAAGCAAGAGAGTGGCCTGGACATGTATACACTACCAAACGTAAAATAGATAGCTAGTGGGAAGCAGCCGCATAGCACAGGGAGATCAGCTCGCTGCTTTGTGACCACCTAGAGGGGTGGGATAGGGATGGCGAGAGGGAGGGAGACGCAAGAAAGAAGAGATACGGGAACATATGTATATGTATAACTGATTCACTTTATTATAAAGCAGAAACTAACACACCATTGTAAAGCAATTATACTCCAATAAAGATGTAAAAAAACATATATATATATATATATATATGCACCCAAAATAGGAGCACCTCAATACATAAGGCAAATGCCAACAGCTATAAAAGAGGAAATCAAAAGTAACACAATAATAGTGCGGGGCTTTAATACCTCACTTTCACCAATGCACAGATCATCTAGACAAAAAATTAATAAAGAAACACAAGGTTTAAATGACACAATAGACCAGATAGATTTAATTGGTATTTATAGGACATCTGATCCCAAAACAACAGAATTTACTTTCTTCTCAAGTGCACATGCAACATTCTCCAGGATAGATTATATCTTGGGTCACAAATCAAGCCTCGGTAAATTTAAGAAAACTGAAATCAAATCAAGCATCTTTTCTGACTACAATGCTTTGAGATACGAAATCAATTACAGGGGAAAAAAATGTAAAGAACACAAACACATGGAGGCTACACAATACGCTACTAAATAACCAAGAGATCACTGAAGAAAACAAAAAGGAAATTAAAAAATACCTACAGACAAATGACAATAAAAACACGACAAACCAAAATCTATGTGATGCAGCAAAAGCAGTTCTAAAGGGGAAGCTTATAGCAACACAATTCTACCTCAAGAAACAAGAAAAATCTCAAATAAACAATCTAACGTTTCACCTAAAGGAACTAGAGAAAGAAGAACAAACAAAACCCAAATTTAGTAGAAGGAAAGAAATCATAAAGATCACAGCAGAAATAAATGAAGTAGAAACAAAGAAAACAATAGCAAAGATCAATAAAACTAAAAGCTGGTTCTTTGAGAAGATAAAACTGATAAAACTTTAGCCAGACTCATCAAGAAAAAGAGGGAGAGGACTCATTAATAAAATTAGAAATGAAAAAGGAGAAGTTACAACGGACACCGCAGAAATACAAAGCATCACGAGAGACTACTACAAGCAACTCTATGCCAATAAATGGACAACGTGGAAGAAATGGACAAATTCTTAAAAAGGTATAACCTTCCTGAACCAGGAGGAAATATAAAATATGAACAGACCAATCACAAGTAATGAAATTGAAACTGTGATAAAAAAAAAATCTTCCAACATACAAAGCCCAGGACCAGATGGCTCCACAGACGAATTCTATCAAACATTTAGAAAAGAGCTAACACCCACTTCTCAAACTCTTCCAAAAATTTGCAGAGGAAGGAACACTCCCAAACTCATTCTATGAAGCCACCATCAACTTGAAACCAAAACCAGACAAAGATACTACAAAAAAAGAAAATTACAGACCAATAGCACTGATGAATATAGATGAAAAAAACTCAAAAAAATGCTAGCAAAGAGAACCCAACAACACATTAAAAGGATCATACACCATGATCAAGTGGGATTTATCCCATGTATGCAAGGATTCTTCAATCTATGCAAATCAATGTGAATCACCATAGTAACAAATTAGAAGAAAAAAACCGTATGATCATCTCAATAATGGAGAAAAAGATTTTGACAAAATTCAACATCGATTTATAAAATCTCTCTAGAAAGTGGGCTCAGAGGGAACCCACCTCAACATAATAAAGGCCATATATGACAAGCCCACAACAAACATCATTCTCAATGGTGAAAAACTGAAAGCATTTTCTCTAAGATCAGGAACAAGACAAGGATGTCCACCTTCACCACAGTTATTCAACATAGTTTTTGAAGCCCTAGCCACAGCAATCAGAGAAGAAAAAGAAATAAAAGGAATCGAAACTGGAAAAGAAGAAGTAACACTGTCACTGTTTGCAGATTACATGATACTATACATAGAAAATCCTAAAGATGCCACCAGAAAACTACTAGAGCTAATCAATGAATTTCGTAAAGTTGCAGGATACAAAATTAAGGCACAGAAATCACCTGCATTCCTATACACTAACAATGAAAGATCAGAAAGAGAAATTAAGAAACAATCCCTTGGGGTCCCCTGGTGGCACAGAGGTTGAATCCGCCTGCCGATGCAGGGGATGTGGGTTCGTGCCCCGGTCCGGGAAGATTCCACATGCCGTGGAGCGGCTGGGCCCGTGAGCCATGGCCACTGAGCCCGTGCGTCCGGAGCCGGTGCTCTGCAACGGGAGAGGCCACAACAGTGAGAGGCCCGCGTACCGCAAAAAAAAATACACTAACAGATCAGTGGTAGGGCTTCCCTGGTGGCGCAGTGGTTGAGAGTCCGCCTGCTGATGCAGGGGACACGGGTTTGTGCCCCGGTCTGGGAATATCCCACATGCCACGGAGCGGCTGGGCTTCTGAGCCATGGCCACTGAGCCTGCGCGTCCGGAGCCCGTGCTCCGCAACAGGAGAGGCCATGGCAGTAAGAGGCCTGCGTACCGCAAAAAAAAAAAAAGAAAAAAAAAAGGAACAATCCCATTCACAATTGCAACAAAAAGAATCAAATACCTAGCAATAAACCTACCTAAGGAGGTAAATACCTGTATTCAGAAAACTATAAGACACTGATGAAAGAAATCAAAAATGACACAAACTGACGGAGAGATATACCATGTTCTTGGATTGGAAGAATCAATATTGTGAAAATGACTATACTACCCAAAGCCATCTACTGATTCAACGCCATCCCTATCAAATTACCAGCGGCATTTTATACAGAACTAGAACAAAAGAAACTTAAAATTTTTATGGAGACACAAAAGACCCCAAATAGCCAAAGCAATCTTGAGGGAAAAAAATGGAGCTGGAGGAATCAGACTCCCTGACTTCAGACTATACTACAAAGCTACAGTAATCAAGACAATATGGTACTGGCACAAAAACAGAAATATAGATCAATGGAACAGGATAGAAAGCCCAGAGATAAACCCACGCACCTATGGTCAAGTAATCTATGACAAAGGAGGCAATGATATACAATGGAGAAGACAGTCTCTTCAATAAGTGGTGCTGGCTAAACCTGACAGCTACATGTAAAAGATTAAATTAGAGTACTCCCTAACACCATACACATAAATAAACTCAAAATGGATTAAAGACCTAAATGTAAGACCAGACACTATAAAACTCTCAGAGGAAAACATAGGAAGAACACTCTTTGACATAAATCACAGCAAGATCTTTTTTGACCCACCTCCTAGAGTAACGAAAATAAAAACAAAAATAAACAAATGGGTCCTAATGAAACTTAAAAGCTTAACAGCACAGCAATGGAAACTATAAACAAGACGAAAAGGCAACCCCAGAATGGGAGAAAATATTTTCAAATGAATCAATGTACAAAGGATTAATCTCCAAAATATATACACAGCTCATGCAGCTCAATATTAAAAAAACAAAGAACCCAACCAAAAAATGGGCAGAAGACCTAAATAGACATTTCTCCAAAGACATACATGGGGCCAAGAGGCACATGAAAAGCTGCTCAACATCACTAATTATTAGAGAAATGCAGATCAAAACTACAATGAGGTATCACCTCACACCAGTTAGAATAGTCATTATCAGAAAATCTACAAACAACAAATGCTGGAGAGGGTGTGGAGAAAAGGGAACCCTCTTGCACTGTTGGTGGGAATGTAAATTGATGCAGGCACTATGGAGAACAGTATGGAGGTTCCTTTAAAAACTAAAAATAGAATTACCATATGACCCAGCAATCCCACTACTGGGCATATACCCAGAGAAAACCATAATTCAAAAAGATACATGCACCCCAATGTTCATTGCAGCACTACTTACAAGAGCCAGGTCATGGAAGCAACCTAAATGCCCATTGACAGATAAGTGGATAAGGAAGTTGTGGTACATATATACAATGGAATATTACTCAACCATAAAAAGGAACAAAATTGGGTCATTTGTAGAGATGTGGATGGACCTAGAGACTGTCATACAGAGTGAAGTAAGTCAGAAAGAGAAAAACAAATATCGTATATTAATGCATATATGTGGAATCTAGAAAAATGTTAGAGATGAACCAGTTTGCAAGGCAGAAATAGAGACACATGTAGAGAACAAATGTATGGACACCAAGGGGGGAAAGCGAGGGAGGGGTGTTGGTGGTTGTGGGGTGAATTGGGAGATTGGGATTGACATATATATACTAATATGTATAAAATAGGTAACTCATAAGAACATGCTGTACAAAAAGTAAATAAATAAAATTCAGGAAAAAGAAAAGGAGTTTTGGTGGGTTTTTTTGTCCTTGATTGTGTTAAGAAGTCCTTTTAAGTTCTGAAATTGACTAAGAAGAATCTGAGGAACTGCAGCTTCTTTATATTTAAAAGTAATTGACAAAACTCATTTGTTCACAAAAACTTCTTTATATTTTAAATTCTATTTATGCTTTATATACCATCTTAGAAGCTGAGTTTTACTTAAGATACATGGTGTTTGGCTAGTTATTTCCATACAGAATTCATATTCTAGATTTTTAGAGTTTTTAAACATGGAAAAGAGTTCAATAATCAGTTGTGATTATTTGTAAATTCTTAAGTTTTAGAATCTGTTTGCATTTGTGATTTTTCAAATAATATTTAATCATTCATGGCCTAATTAAGTTTAATGGAGAGCACTATTTTAATCCTAAGAGAAAAATGACAATTCAAGCAACATACATCTAAAATATGAATAATTTTATATAAGGTGAAAAGTTTTTCTGTTTTACTTTTTCATTTAGAAATATTAATATCTTGTTTGGCTCTATTTAAATTTACATTGATTTATATACTTTGCATTTGTATTCATTTCTATTTTATGTAAAATTTTAAAAAATAATTAGTATATTAAAAATAAAAGTCCAAAAAAGAGAGAAAAGAAGAAATAGAGAACAAGCAGAACAAGCAGAAATTACATGAGACACTAGATTTAACATGAATATGTCAGTAATTACATTTAATATAAATGGCCTAAATGCTCCAATTAAAAGGAAAAAATTACCAGATCAGATATATATTTATGTAAAATATGTAAAATATATAAAATAGTTATTTAAAACATACAGTGCAAGGTTGCAGGTAATATATTAAAAAAAGATACACTATGAAAACAGATATATTGATACCAGAAAAAAATAGGCTTTAAGGCAAAAAGCATTACTAAACATAAAGATGGTCACCCACTTCAAAAGGTTCAATACACCAGGAAGATAGAGCATTATTAAATTTAACATAATGGAATAATGTAACTGTAATAACTAATAACATAAACTGTAAGTATAAAAAGCAAAATGTTAAAGGATAAGGAGAAATAGACAAATTCATAATCATTCTGTGAATTATAACACACCCTTTCAATAACTGATAAAGCAAAGAGACAAAAACCATAAAGGCCCTAAAACAAGCATCAACAATTTCAAAAGACTGAAGTTATACTGAGTGTATTCTCTAATCAGCATACTTTATCAGAAACTGTATATTTCTAAAAAAAAAAAAATACAGATTTTGCTAGTAACCAAGATGGAATAACATACACTATATTTACCTTCCTACTATAAACAACTAGAAAATCAGATAAAATATATGAAATGACAATTTTCAGACACTGGACAAAAAGTAAGACAAGACTGTGATCCACAAAAGAAGAGAAACAAGCAAGATGAGCCCTACTATTGACCAAGCTTGTGCCCTGGGAGACAGTTACCAGGCTGCAGTGAGGAGCTGAGTGGGAGAGGGCCAACATAGAGCTGGGTAATTTCCTAAGGACACAGAGCTGGGAACAGCTTGTGTTCTCATCAGAAAGAGTGGAAAGATCTTATAGTAGATGAGAAATCAAGTGAAATCTTCAAAAGTATATTGCCTAAATGGTGGGACTACATTAGCTATAGATTAATGGCCTAAGAAAATTAAAAGCAAACCTCAAAACATTCCAACTGATACAAAGTAAATTCATTGCACACAAAAGTAAAATTCAATCGTATTAAAAGGAAAACAAAATCTAGCACCAGAAATGTACAATTTACATCTATCATCTAATAAAAAACTGCCATGCAACAAGCAGGAAACTATAACTTATAACAGGAAATATCAACCAATAGAAACAGACACAGAAACAGAGATGATAGAACTAGTGGACAAGGATGTTAAAAATGCTTCATATTTCAAGAAGGGAGAGAAAACATGAGCATGCTGAGAATAGAAATGTAAGGTAAAAACAAAGAACCAAACCAAACTTTAAGAGATGAAAAATGAATTTGAAATTTAGAATACACTAGATGGAATTAACATCTTACTAGATACTGCAAAAGAAAAGATCAGCAAATTTGAAGACAGAGGCATAGAAACCATCCAAAATGAACATAAAGGGAAAAAAACTTAAAAAATTAGAAAGCCCAGAATATCAGCATTCTAACATACATGTAATTGGTAGAGAAGAGGGACATGAACAGAAAAAAATTTTGTGAATAAACAGTGACTTCTTTGAAATTTAATGAAAAACTATATAAAACCACAGATTTAAGCTCAATAAATGCCAATCAGAAGAACTATAAAGAAAAAAAAATGCCAAGGCATATCAGAATCAAATTGTTAAACATCCATTGATAAAATCTTAAAAACGGCCAGAAAGAGAAAAGACACATTATGTATAAAGGAACAAGGATTTAAATGACAGCATACTTATCAAAAAATATTCAAGCCAGAATATAATAAAGAGACATTAAAACACTGAAAGAATACAGTTTGTCACATAGAATTCTTCAGTCAGCCAGAAAAATATCTTACAAAAATAAAGACAAATAAAGATTTTTTCAGAAAAATAAAAGTTAAGAGAATTTATCCCTAGCTCCTGCCCTGCTAGAAATGTTAAAGGAAATTCTTTAAGCAGAAGGAAAATGATACCAGAGGAAAATCTGACTCTACACAAAGGAATAAAGACTGCTAAATGGTAAACATGTGAGTAGACAAAAATATATTTCATCTTATTTTTAGATCTCTATAAAAGATCATTGGCACTTTAAAGCAAAAATAATAACACTGGATTGTATGGTTTACAGCCAGTGAAAAGTACAATGGCTAACTATAACAGTACAAAGGATGGGAGGGAATAAATGGATGTATATTTTTGTAAAGGTTTTACAGTAAAGGGAAAGTGTTATGATAGTATTTGAAAGTAGACTGTGGTAAATTAAAGATGTATAGTTATCCCTAGAGCAACCACTAAAATATAAAAATAAAACAGGTATAGTTAAAAACTTATTTAAAATAAAATGGAATTTTTAAAAACGCAACTAAACAAAGGACACCATAAAAAGAAGAAAAAGGAACAAAGAACAGAAGAGACAAATAGAAAACAAGTAGCAAGCTGGTAGTTCTAAATCCTGCCATATCACTAATTACATTAAACATAAATAGTCTAAATACTCAGTTGAAATGCAAAAACTGTCAATAATGTGAAGACCCAACTATATAATATGCATAAGAAACCCACTTTAAATATAAAAAGACTAATAGGTTAAAATTTAAATGATGGGGAAAATATAACATGCAAAAATTAATCATAAGGAAAGTGGCATGACTATACTAATATCAGAAAAATTAGGTTTCTGAAAAAAAAAATATTACCAGGGATAAAGAGGTTCCTTTCATCATGATAAAGAACTCAATTCAATAAGACGATAGACCAGTGCTAAATGCTTATGCAGAGCTTCAAAACTCATGAAGCAAAAATGGATAGTGCTACAAGGAGAAAGAAATAAATCCAAATTTATAGTTGGAGACGTCAGTATTCGTTTCTTAACTGTAGTAGGATAAGTAGACAGCAAATGGGTAACGATACAGAAGACTTGAATGCAGCTATAAACCAATTTGACTTAATTGACATTTATAGAAAACTATGCCCCCAAACAACAGATTAACATTCTGTTTAAGTGCACACAAGTCATTCACAAAGGTAAACAATATTCTTTACCATAAAGTCTTAATAAACAGAAGATTAAAACCATACGAAGTATTTATCAGACTACAATGGAATTAAACTAGAAATTATAATAAGAAATAATTCCAGAAATCTCCAAGTATTTGGATATTAAACAATGTATTTATAAATTAGCCATGGGTCAAAGAAGCACCACAAAGAAAACTAGAATATATTTTGAACTGAATGAAAAATTTAAAACTACAACATATCAAAATTTGTGGGATGCATTCTAACAAATTGCTTAGAGGGAAAAATAAGTGCTTACATTAGGAAAGATCTAGAATTCATGATATAAGTGTTCACATCAATAAATTATATAGAGAAAAAATTAATGAAATTTTTAAAAATGGTTTTAGAAAGCAGGCTCTTCAGGATGTGATTATGGAATCGGATCACTCACTGGTCAGGCAACATCCAGTCCTCAGGATGATGAAAAGTGTGTGGTGGTAACCCCTCAGGTGTGCTGTCACATCACAATTATTATGACCGTCACCTGGGCTGAATTGGGACAGGGCACAAGTGGAAAAGTAAGCATATACAATTATTCAGTTATTTTGGTGGCTGGGCCTTTTTCTCTCATTTGTGTTTTAATTCTTTTTTTTTTTTTTTTGAGGTACACGGGCCTCTCACTGTTGTGGCCTCTCCCGTTGCGGAGCACAGGCTCCGGACGCACAGGCTCAGCGGCCATGGCTCACGGGCCCAGCCGCTCCGCGGCATGTGGGATCTTCCCAGACCGGGGAACGAACCTGTGTCCCCTGCATCAGTAGGCAGACTCTCAACCACTGCGCCACCAGGGAAGCCCTATTTTCTTAATTTTTTATGACTAGCATAAACTACTTTTCTAATTAAAAAGACATTTAAAAAAAAATTCGTGTCCGAGATTTGGCAACATCTGAGATTGACACCATGAAGAAATCTCTAAGGCCAAAAAGCGTTTACCCTATTATATATAAGTAACAAAATCATTGCATTTTAGAACCCCAATGTACTTCAGGGATAAACCAGATCAAGCAGTTCATTTTACTGACTAGGAATCCAAGAATTATAGAACTGAAGAGGATTGTCTAGGGTCACGCTCAAGTTAGCAGAAAATCTAAAACTAAAATAGTGACCAAAATTTCTGAAATATAAATGAGAACATACAATCTGACTAGGTTTTGTCATCACTTTTAGAAGAAAGATCATCTGAAAAATAGAATTTGGAGGTTCAAAAAAAAGTGGCACCATCAGAATATTTAGATAATCTATGGAGTTAATGGGACACAATATTATAAACTGGCACTATTCAAAGTACATTGTCACAATGCACATAAAACTTTCTTTGCTGTAAACCCCCCCTCCTGTTTTTGCCTTTTCAGAAAAACATACTGAGCCTGAATAATTTTTCACACATGATTCTCTCATCTTTTCTCCTCCAGTTAGATTAAAAATGAATAGAAGGTAGGGATTTTCTCTTAGCTTGATCATTTTCCTACAAGAATCCTCCATAGGCATTTACTTAATATTTGTTGATTTTGTTTCTATATACAGGTGCAGACAGTTGAAAGAAGCAAGAATCAAAGAAAAAGTTGAACCATGAGGATTTCTTTTCACTATGATTCCAACTTTCCTATTAAATGTCTTGACAATTATTCTAGATTATGCAATTGAACAGTAAGTAAAACTTTGGGGGAAAAGCTATGAGTAACACCTCAAGCCTGGATATCTCTGTGTGCCCTCTGGAAATAGTGCATTAAACACATCCATAGACCCAAGATCATGTTGGGATTGGCCATTACAGGGCGCACTGTCCCTTTTTTACACTGTCAATAATCCTCCCCATCAAGGATAATTGAGGGGAAGGGTGGGCCCAAATTTGTCAGACAGCTACCAAGCATACAGCCTTCCTCAGTAGCATGCCCATCCACATGCAGCCTGCAATCAAAACTGTCCAGAAAGCATGCACCCTCATTTTGTTCTTGTTAACAGCTAAGAGAACCACAATGATTATGATTTATTCAAACTCAGCCCAAATCTTTCATGAAAAAAAAAATGGGCCTGGTTAAAAGGGAAGAAGAAAGGATAGAGTTAGAGTTCCCATGAGAATCCTTCCAATTTAAATTCTGACTGGATCTTTATGGACCTCAAGTGAAAACATTAAAAGAACCAGAAAGAGAAGGGGAAAAGGCAGCCTTAGAGCATAGCAAACTGGAAAAGAAATCTGCAACATGGATTCCCCAAAGACAATTAGCTTAATTATTTCCATGAGCATCCACTGCATTCAGTGTATATTGATTGACTTTATTGCTAATAAGACTAAACGACCTTGAACATTTCTATACAGTTACATTCCACAGAGCATTTATTTTCAGTGGTATTTTGATAGCAGTTCAGCTCTTACACTCTAGAAGAGATTTTCTTTTGATATTTAAAGTTGGTACACAAGGGGAATACTATATTTAAACATCTGTGGGGGAAGGGGGTAAACGAAGAAAATCAAATATAAATCATTATATAATTTCTTCCAATTCTGAAGTTCTATAATCCTATATTCTACTTCTATATATTTCTTTATAGCTACATGTGGACTTTAAATTCACCTTTGATAAACATGAAGGGGATCAAAGTTTTACTGTTTCAGAAAAAAAATAATTTGAATAAATAAAGTTACAAGGAAACTAATAATTAATTAACTGATAAATAAGAGAATCTAAGATATGGTCAATATTTCTAGTAAATAGATCTGGGCCTCTGGAATGCACTGAAATGAAATGGACTATTGAGCAGCCCATCACTGGAAACCCTCAGCTAAAAGGGACGTACTCAAGGAAGCTGGAAAGGGGATTCCTGCGCTGGAGAGGAGGTTGGGCTAGGTGATTCCACAGGTTCCTTCCAGACATGATACGGGTACCACGAACTGGCATTTCTAGTCAAGGTGACATGAAAATCAAGATGTAATGTGGCTCAAATGTTGCGGGGATGTGGCCCTCGGGCAAGGAAGAACTCCAACTCAGACTTCCTTTGCATGGAGTAATGGGTGGTGGTAGGATCTGCTCTGTCATTGGATAAATTTACAGAGCCTGAGACATAGGCCCCTATCTGCTACTACAAAAGGGCTGTTAAATGCAAAGATCACTGTGCAGAGACCTGCATGAATTCCCCTTCTTTCTGCTCAACAGCTGACCTACAGACTCCATGGATGGAAAACCTACCAACAGCAGCTCCTTCTCCAAGAGGCCTCCATATAAAAACCTAAACAGATTTATCACTGCTACTTGTGGAAAGACTTCAAGTGTCCTAGCTAGTTCTCTATGACTGAATTCTTCAGGTTAATTTGGAGAGTGGAGATGCCAGGAGTGATGGAACCAGTACAAGCACAGCCTTAATATGGGACACTGTGAGAAAACAGCCCTGGGGTGAAAGAGGCTGAGGAAGCAGCCAGGGCTGCCATGCAGGGTTGTTCATTTATGCACTTTCCAGGGGCTCCGTATTCAAGAGGCATCACTCACACCATAGACAATTTTGTCACACTTTTATTTAACTTTATTGACTCAAAATATGGGTGATTTGCCTATTAACTGACAATTTTCTAGCAGATAGCAGCACTGCCTGCTGTTCTAACAGAATCAGAATATTGCAAACATTGCCTGACAACAAACAAACATAACTGATAATCAAAAGGCCTTGCTGGTCAAACATCTAATATAACCTGTGTTTTTACACAAGAAATTACACTTCTGACTAGTGTACTGATAGGTAAGTATCTGAAAATGTGAGCCAAAAAGTTCTCTATTGGTATTAGTGCACAGGTTAAATGTGATGCTGTACAGTGCAGTTCATATCAGCTGCTATTTGCTTACTGAATCAGAATAATATTTCTGAGTTCTTCACTTAAATCTACAAATACTTTCATGATGACATAAATTATTACCTAACAACAAATATTCATTTCCCATCAATAATACACAAAGTAAATATTACTTAGGTATAAATTGGATATTCCTATGTTGTCACCGACTTAATATGGCAATTGATTATCTTTTGTTATGGAAATTCTGGCACTACAAAGTTTAACTGCCATTAAAATATTTTAGCCTCTTGCAACATCAATATTATTTAATGCTATATGCAAAATGTGCAGGAACCAAAATTTAATCAGTAATATCCTTCAAAGAATCAAAGGGGATAAGAAATTCTTTGAAGAAACATGAAGCGATGCTGTTTACTAAAATTATATCATTGATGTTGAACCAGTTGCAGACCTTCTTGACTCTGACACCAGCTTCTCTAACATTGAATTACCAGGAAAAGGAGAAGATTTAATTCACCTATAAATCTCACTATCAGCCTAGCTATGATCCAAAACTGTTTCAAAAGGAATTTTTTCTTATACTGGATATGACAATATTGTCTTTAAAAGAAAGGCTTATGAAAATGAAGAATATCATGGCCTCTTCATAGTTCTAGATATTTGCTAATATAGTTCATGGACCAGCAACATCACTTTTAACTGGAAGATTGTTAGAATTACAGAAAATCAGGCCCCACCAGACCTACTGAATTAGAATCTACATTTTAACATGATCTCCAGGTGAGCTGAATGCACACTACAGTTTGAGAAGTACTGTTCAAATGACATATATAATTTGAAAATTACGATAAGTGTGAATTACTGCAACTTTGTAAAATTTTACAATTTATATTAACTAATGACCATAGTAAAGAATATAATATTGTTGTAAAATCAGTAACTTTAAGTTGTTTTTGAAAAATCACTTAAAGCATTCATTAAAATATGACATTTCTCTGGTGACTGATTAGTAATGCTGTATATCTTTTCATGTCAACATCAGTAGTCATCAGGGAAAATCAAAAACCACAATGAGATACCACTTCATATCTGTCGAGATGGCTATTATCAAAACAACAAAAGATAAGTGTTGGCAAGGATGTAGAGAAATTGGAACCCTTGTACATTTCTTGTTGGTAGGAATGCAAAATGGTGTAGCCGCTATGAAAAAGAGTTTGAAGATTTCTCAAGAAATTAAAAACAGAACTACCACATATCCAGCAATCCCACTTTTGAGTATTTATCCCAGAAAAGGAATTGAAATCTTGATCTAGAGGAAATACTTGTTCATTGTAGCTTTATTTACAATAGCCAAGATGTGGAAACACCTAAATGTCTATCAATGGATGAATGAATTTAAAAAATGTGGTATGCATACAATAGAGTATCATTCAGCCTTAAAAAAGAAGGAAATCCTGCCACTTGAGACAATATGGATAAACCCTGAGGACATTGTTATGAGAAATAAGCCAGTCACAGAAGGACAAATACTGATGATCCCACATATATGAGGTATCCAAAGTAGTCAGATACCTAGAAGCAGAAAGTAGAGTGGTGGTTGCCAGGGAGTAACGGAAGGGGAAATAGGTTTAAAGTTTTAGTTATACAAGGTGATTAAGTTCTAGAGATCCGCTGTACCACATTGTGCCTATCCTGAACAGTACACTTAAAATTTTTTTAAGAGGGTAGATTTCATTTACCATAATTTTTAAAAAATTCTATAACAGCATGTATACTATGGGCACATTTTTCTTCAAAGGCTATTATGTACAGAAGAATAAATATCTTGAAAAAATATATATATATATACATACATATATATATATATATATGACAATATACTTTCAGCAATAATTTACCAGACATATATATCCAAATACTTTTATAGCTCTCAGGACACATTTAACTTTTCCAGTGTTAGTCACCAGTGGAAAAATAAAATTAAAATGTATAAACTCCTTAAGGCCTAACATGTCACAAAAGAGATGTCACACAAGTCTAGGAACCATTTCTATTGAAAAAGAGACATTGGAGAAACTAAGCATTCAATCTGTCATAAGTAATTTAATTTCCATTAAAGCAAGATATATATTTTGAAACAAATTTTTATATCCCAGTGGCTATTTTTCCGAAGTTTGATTAAAAATTCAAAACATTGGGCTTCCCTGGTGGCGCAGTGGTTAAGAATCCACCTGCCAGTGCAGGGGACATGGGTTCGAGCCCTGGTCCGGGAAGATCCCACAAGCCGCGGAGCAAATAAGCCCGTGCGCCACAACTTCTGAAGCCCACGCGCCATGACTTCTGAAGCCCACACGCCACAACCACTGAAGCCCTTGTGCCTAGACCCCGTGCTCCACAACAAGAGAAACAGCGCACCACACCAAACAGTAGCCCTCGCTCGCCGCAACTAGAGAAAGCAACGAAGACACAATGCAGCCAAAAATAAATAAATAAAATAAAATTTTTTAAAAATTCAAAACATCACTTTATATTTAATCACTCAATTTACATAATTTCTAAGAATGGCTTTATGTTTATAATATTTCTTATAACTGAGGAAGACACACTTCTTTCTAATTTGCACAAAAGGACCAAAAAGGCCAGTGACAGCCTTGGAGGTAGCATAGCTCATAGGAGACAGCACTGCAAAAGGGTAAAGAGCCAGCACAGAGGCTAAGTTCAATACCTGACTCCACACCTACCAGCTGACTGGTCCATGCCCTCTTCTCTGTACTTTAGTTTCCTTGTCTGCAATATGAGACTGATACAGTTTAAGTAGTTATTATATATAAACCACTTAGTGCCTGGCACATAGCAAGTGCTCAGTACTATTAGCTACTGCTAGTAGTATTATCTTCAGTGTAATTTGAAGTGTATATCACAGTTCTTAAACTCTAATAAGCATGAACCATATGATATCTGTTACTATTATTAGAATCATCCCATTTCAGGAAACTGAAAGGAAATGAGAGGAGGAAAACAACCTTTGATGTGAACATGGCGTGCCATTGATCCCAGTTTTGAAAGGATGGGTTTTTTCACTTGCCTCAGAGTCAGGAATACATTATGAATACTGTAACTTTTCTCTTGATACCTAATCTTGCCTCTGTTTTCAGAAAAATATAGCTCATTCATGATTATTCCATTCATTAAAATGTTAAATGCTTAAGATACACTGGTGAATAACACATGATTCCTAACCTAAAGAATTTCCCATTAACAGAGGTAATTATAAGTGTAGATAATAGCACAGTAACTAAATCATCAGTAGCTTTTCCTAACCGCAACTGCAGGCTTTTAATTCCAGAAACCGAGTAATCAAGTAGAAAAAGACTAGCTCCAGGAAGAATTCCAAGGGTAGGATTCACTAACTTAATTCTTTGATCCTTGTCCTGTGGTTGGCCTTTCTCTGGTATGGTAGCTTGCACCAATGATGTTAAGAAAGAAAACTCAAATCTTGCTGGACAAATCACATTAGAAATAATATTCTGGTGTCCTATTAGGTCTAGAGGAACTATTAGGACTGACTAAGATTTCCAGAAGTTTTATCTAGTGGAAACATCGCTGCACTAACTATATTATCATGTTAAAATATTGTGTTTTATGTTGTCACTGACAGAGGCTGCACATCCCTGCAGCCACACTCAGAATCTCAATGTCCATGTCATCACTACAGAGCCAGGGTAAAAAATCTTAGCTAATGAGCTGTCTTCACACCCTAGACAGAGTAACCTCAGGGGTTTAAGAAGATGCTCCTCAGGCTGCATTTGCCTGAACTATTGAAACAAAGCAACTGCTGGGGTATCATGGCTACCATAACTAGTGAACAACCACACAGACATGGACTTGGGATCCTTCAGTGTCAGATGATCCCAGGGAAGAGGGGAAAGCACCTCCTAGCACCCAGACCCCACACATATCTGATATATTGCCAGAGAAGCGCCATGGGTACCCCTGACCATCCATCCCTGGGGCTGGTATCTGCCTTGGTGGCATCTGACAGGCTGCTCCCGAAGTCCCTTGGCAAGCATCTCAGTACCACTTCAGTACACCGATTGTCATTCTTTGTCTGACTAAGCCTCATATGCTTTTGGATTTTACTTTAAATTTTTTTCATTGGTTAATAACATCTGGCCTCTTCATTGGTTCTACTCCCAACCATCATCTAACTTAACATTGTTCCAGCACTGTACTTTCATTTCATTCTCCTCAATCACCAATTATTTTCTTTTTTTCTCTTAGCTCATTTTATGGGTCAGCATGAATGTCAAGGCAAAAGAAGCTGACTTGAAGTCGGGAGAGTGGCAATAGATATATAAAAAAGGAGCTCTGCCTGTGTTACGGACTGAGGATTTGTGCCCCCGCCCCCCAGAATTTACACGCTGATGCCCCCAATGGGATGATACTCAGAAATGAGGCCTTTAGGAGGTAATTAGGATGGAAGAGGCCATGAAGGTGGAGCCTCTTGATGCAATTAGTGCTCTTATAAGACACCAAAGAGCAATGAAAGCTCTGTGTGTGTGTGTGTGTGTGCGCACGCGCGTGTGTGTGTGTGTGTGTGTGTGTGTGTGCGCATACACTGAGAAAAGGCC
The DNA here is from genome assembly GCF_949774975.1 of Lagenorhynchus albirostris. Taxonomy (NCBI): domain Eukaryota; kingdom Metazoa; phylum Chordata; class Mammalia; order Artiodactyla; family Delphinidae; genus Lagenorhynchus; species Lagenorhynchus albirostris. Next base: position 60,342,716 of record NC_083095.1, on the reverse strand, counting down.
ATGTGAGAAGACAGAGAGGAGGCAGCCACCTGAAAGGCGGGAAGAGAGCCCTCACCAGGAACTGAATTGGCCAGCACCTTGATCTTGGACTTCCCAGCTTCCAGAACTGTGAGAAATAAATTTCTGTTGTTTAAACCAGCAGTCTCCAATCTTTTTGGCACGAGGGACCAGTTTCCCGGAAGACAATTTTTCCACAGACAGGTGTGTGTGTGTGTGGGGGGGGGGTGGTTCAGGCAGTAATGCTAGCAATGGGGAGCGATGGGGAGCGGCAGATGAAGCTTCACTTGCTCGCCCACCAGTCACCTCCTGCTGTGCGGTCCACTTCCTAAAAGGCTGTGGACTGGTAGCAGTCTGCGGCCCGGGGGGTTGGGGACCCCTGGTTTAAACCACCCAGTCTATAGTATTTTGTTATAGCAGTCTGAGCTGACTAATACAGTGTGGAATAGACTCAATGCTACTGATCTGAATATGATGGTAAATTTTTAATATTCTGGGTCTTCCACTAGCACTGGAGTAGGTCAGGAATTATTTTATTTGCTCATTCATTTACATATAAAGGCTTACAGAATTATGAAATCTGAACTATACTTAGAAATGCCTGTAATTGATACTTTTATTAAAAGACTACATCAAAACAGAATTCTCTTTAGAAATTTTAAGCTGTGCAGTCATCATAAATTTAAGCATAAGCATGTTTCATGATGCATTGAGATTAACCATAAGAATCCAATGCAGCAAAAGTTCAAATGTAGTATCAACTAAAACAAATTATTTTCAATAATTCAATGAATTTAATGAAATTGCTTCTAGATAGGCATGGTGCTAGGTGGTGTGTGTGTGCAAGAGTGTGGCAGGGGGGAGTACAAAATCAGGTGATGAGTAAGGCATGGGCCCTACGCTTAATGGGCCTAATCCTTGCCATCCAAAAACCCATAAAATACCCACCTGAATAAGCTTCTACTTAATTAATTTGCCTGTGTCTATTATAGACATTTATTATTTTTAGACATATTTATTGTTGACTTCATTTTTCAAATTCCCACTCCTACGCTGTTTATTGTGACTTCAAATCCACAATGTGAAATCTATATCGTCATTCTCAAAGTGAGCAATTTTCCAAGTATAGAGATATATGCAAAAAAAAAAAAAAAAAAAAAAAAGAAGGGAAAAGAGGCTAAGCTCGAAAGTTTTTCACTTAGACAAAACAGACTATTCAAAGGCTTACAGGCTACACTCAAGGCTCTCCGGTGGAGATAACGAGACACCATCTGCTTGTCACTCATTTATGGAGTTTTATATAGCTGGAGAAGAGTGATCAAATATCCATTCCCCAGAGTTAGCTGTACCACCTATCTTTTATAATGCATAATACATATGCATACATTTCTTTTAGAAACTAAATAGGATTTTTTTATTAAAAGAAATACGTTTTTTGAATTTATTTAATCTCTTAATAACATCTTCTGGCAGGCAAAAATGTATTTCCTCCTTCAAAGAAAATTTGAGTTGCGAGCTTATCCACGTCTGTTTCACATTTGTTAAAGAAAAAAAAGTAAACTTCAGTGTCACCCTCACCTGTGCCTAGAGAGAATAAAATGAACATGGCAGAGCAGCAGAAAAATGGGTTAGGATGGAGAGAAACTCCTCCCCCACCAGGAAAGGAGTGAACTAGTGTTTATGGGATCAAAAGTGTATTTGGGAGACAATATTAAGTCACAGCTAATCTCTCATTGTGAAATATATTTCTTCTTTAGATTTTTCATGCGCTAAAAGTATACAGGAGAAAATTAAATTTTTAAAAAAGGCTGTTCAGCTAGCAACTGACTTCAGAACAATTCAAAACTAAAATGCGTGACATAAACTTCTATTACCTATAAGAGGCAGGAAGTAAGGTTATAAATGGCTTTATTTTCTAGAACTATTTCCTCATATGTATAATGGTGTACAAAAGTTGTAGCAGTTCTAGGATACTATCCTGCTAAATAGGGATAACATAAAAAAAACATGTAATGGGAGGTATGAAGTTCACACACTGCTAATAAGAAGGAAAAACTGAGAATCACAGCTAAGATGTTTATAAACAAACGGGACACATAGTATTATTTTAATATTATCTATAATAAATATTATTTAAACAGTGTTATTCTTTAGAGGCAGAACCTTGCATATGGAAGAGCATATGTCATCAATAGTTCCTTGGGAAGATGAGAGGAACGAACTAAAGAACACTGGGAACAAGAATGGCTTTAGATAGAAGGAGGGGTCCTTCACCAGTAGGAATAAGAGAAAGAAGCAGAATGGACAGGCTCTCTCTCTTTTCCACAACTACAACCTTCAGTCAGCTTCCATGGCTCAACTCATCACCTCCATCTAGAAACCTACCTGTCCCCAGATAGGTAAGGTGTCCCCAGTTTTATTCATGTACTCCTCTCGCCATCATCTCATTTAATAATGAGGGCTTCAGAAGAGCTTCCCTTCTCTCTCTCAATTTCCCTAATATATTTGGATATAGATAGGTGATACATAACCATTTATCATCACCACATCTACTGCCACCGTCTTGCCAACACACCACCACCACTTACTGAATTACTGCAATGGCTTTAATTAGAGTCTCCCAAATTCCTCCTTCAGTCTGTTCTTAACACACAGACAAAGTGATACTTTTTAAATATAAATTCAAATCATGTCACTACTCTTTTCAAAATACTCCTGTGGCTTCGCGTCTGAGTTAAAAATAAGGTTTTTGTAATGGCCTACAATGCTCTACGCCATCTGGCTTCTATTACTCCTCTAACTTCATATGCTGCTATTCTTCCCCTTGCTCATTCCACTCCAGCCTTCCCAGCCGACTTGCTATTCTTTGAAAGTACCAGACACACACCTACCTCAGCAAGCGAGAAAAACCTGGTGACTTCTTATTCAACCTGGCTCTAAATCTGGGTATCAAACCACTTCTGCTCAAGTTAAACATCTTGGCTTTGTAAAGAGCGGGTCTCAATATAAAGTATTCCCGAAGTTTTATAAATAAGAGTCTTTTTAGAATTCCTATGCTGTTACCCCAAAATGGTTAATTCTATCCTCGTGATGTCCCTGGCTAGACAGTGAGCTCTTGAGAATGATTACTCTTTAAATATCCCTAGTTCTAAAACAGTACCCAGGCACATAGCAAATACTGAATAAATGTTTATTTATTGGGAGACTTATTTATTTAATGAGACTAATTAGTGTCACATTTTATATGGCTATTTTAATCAATTTTGTCTTTTAATTTTGTCTTTTAAATGCATCATAGGAAATTTCTACAGAAAGAAATATTTACATTCACGGAGGGCTGCCAGCTTCTTATGAATATACCTTGGACTTACGTGGTGTCTCGCTTTTCCAAATGGTTTGAAGTGCTTTCCCATATAGTACCTTATTTGTCCTGATTTTTTATTTCTTAAATGCAACAACATAGCATACAAATAAATAAGAATTCTAAACAAAATTTAACATTATATACAGAGTTCCAAACAGCATATTTCTGTTTCAAATACATTCTTTCAAATTACTTAAAGAAGATTTGAATGTCAACAAAAATACTAACTAGTAGGTACAAATCAATAGCTTAAAAATATACAAAGGGCATCATTCTGCTCTCTTTGGAGGTAGAAGCAAGGAATGCTGGCAGATGTATGGGTATCTGCCCTGAGAGACTGAGGCAGGGAGGGCAGAGAGGAGTGAAGGGCAATAATATGCGTTCCTAAGAGACTAAAGAAATGCTGGAGGTTGAATTTGGTCTTTTAGATTCCACATATAAGTGAGATCATACAGTATTTGTCTTTCTCTGTCTGACTTATTTCACTTAGCATAATGCCCTCTAGGTCTACCCATATTGTCACAAATGGCAAGATTTCATTCTTCGTTATGGCTGAGTAATATTCCATTGTGCGTGTGTGTGTTTGTGTGTGTGTGTAGGGGGGGGTGTGTGTGTGTATATGTGTGTGTGTGTGTGTGTGTGTGTGTGTGTATATATATATATATATATATATATATATATATATATATATATACACACACACACCACATCTTCTTTATCCATTCATTCCTAGACAGACACTTAGGTTGTTTCTATATCTTGGCTATTGTGAATAATGCTGCAATCACTAGCCCAATTGTGGTAATCATTTCACAATATATGCATGTATCAAATTACTAAGCTGTACATCTTAAAGTTATACAATGTTATATGTCATTTATATATCTCAATAAAACTGGGAAAAAAAAAAAGAAGTTCTAGAGGCTAAGACACTTCAGGACAAAGAACTTCCCCTACCCTGATCTGGGTGTTCTGGAAAGTTGAGATAGATGCTCTCATGGGGGAAGGACACCTATGGCATAAATACATATAGGCAGAGGGAGCAGTGGCGTGATTAATTCAAGCTCACAATGAACTTAGGGCTGGATTTGATTGAGATGTCATCACAGGAAAATAATGCTGTAGAAAACATTTATAGGATGTCCAAAGGTATGTGAAGTAAGTTTTATACATTGAAAAATATAAATCACCATAGAATTTGTTCTAGATTGTCCAAAGCAAAATCTCTATCAAAATAGAAAAAGGAAAAGAAAAGAAAACCTACTGCTACAAATTCACGTATTCTGTGTCCCTCCCCCACTAAATTTTTACTCTTGCAGGTGTTGCTACCCAAGAATCTTCTATCTCATAAGTCCTTTAAAAAAAACTAAGTGGTGCAGTCAGGGAGAGAAAGTGGCCATGTTTCCCCACCCCATGGGGGCACTTATGTGTATAAAGCCAAACCTGATCTCCCAGCTGTGCTCCTAGGAATGGGTGAGGCCTACGTTCTCCCCTTTGTCCCAGGCCAATATGTTAAGTCCACCCACATGAGGTAAGACTTTTTCACTAAAGACCTCAGATAATCTTGGGCTTGACTAAGTTTCATTTAGAAATGGAGCAAAGAGAAACCACTTCAGGGCCCTGGGCAGCCACCGTCTGTGAAGAATGGCCCAGACTCTGGACACGATTCAGTCCCTCTAATGTGGTGCTCCTTCTCCTGGCTGCAAAATGACTTCCCTGCGACTGTATTTGTTTAAAATGAGCCCTCAAATTCTAGGACATTGAGGGAAATACTGGACACTAACCTACAATAAATTTTCAGAAAACATCACTGGATTGTGAGAAAGGAAATAAAGTTTTAAGAGAAAGAGGCATAGACTATGTGTCAAATCTAAAAGCATTTGTTTAGCATTCTGAGAATTTTTAGAAATAAATTGCAGCACTATTTACAATAGCCAGGACATGGAAACAATCCAAATGTTCAACAACAGATGAATGGATAAAGAGAATGTGGTACATATATACAATGGAATATTAGTCATAAAAAGGGACGAAATTGGGTCATTTGTCGAGATGTGGATGGACCTAGAGTCTGTCATACAGAGTGAAGTAAGCCAGAAAGAGAAAAACAAATATCATATATTAATGGATATATGTGGAATATAGAAAAGTGGTACTGATGAACCTGTTTGTAGGGCAGGATTAGAGATGTAGACTCAGAGAACGGACATGTGGACACAAGGGGGTAAGGGGGTGGGACGAATTGGGAGATTAGATTTGACATAAATACACTACCATGTGTAAAACAGATAGCTAGTGGGAACCTGCTGTATAGCACAGGGAGCTCAGCTCGGTGCTCTGTGATGACCTAGATGGGTAGGATTGGGGTGGGGTGAGAAGGAGGTCAAAGAGGGAGAGAATATAGGTGTACATATAGCTGATTCACTTCATCGTACAGCAGAAACTAACACAACATTGTAAAGCAATTTTATACTCCAATAAAAAGAAAACATTTTTGGTGGGCTTAACACTGGGCAGAGATATTTGAGTGATATTTCACTCTAGCCATAGAGAAGCTTGATGAACAATGCATCATCTCAGTCAAAAACAGGGACCATGTGGGTCATGTTTGTGGCTGAACTCCCATATAAGAGGTGCTTGATGTAAATATTTATTGAATGAATAAATATGATTAAACACTTGTCAAAAAATAAAGTATGTATTTCCTATTAAAGGTAGCCATTTCCCCCCCAAAAAAATTTAAAAAATAAAATATCCCTTAAAAATAAACAAGCATGTCTACTGGTTAAAAAAAAAATTCATTCTAGTACATTGGAAATTCCAATACTTTGACCTCAGCAGAATTCTTTTAGTTCAAAGAAAACAGAATACACTATGCAAGTATAATTATGATGCATGAAGCAATGGACTCAAATACTGTCTTACTGGCTTTGCTTTAAAATGACATTTTTGACTGCCATACTTGAACTTTGGTTTATCACTAGCAATTGCTTAGTCAATATGATGACATTCTTCATTTTCAAATCACCAACTCCAGATAGACAAATTTCTTTTAAATTGGATTGATAATCTTAAATTTTTCCCTATAAAAACTGAATTTTTACTCAACCACAAATATTTCTCGAGTATTTATTATGCACACATCACCAATATACTGTATGGGATACACAGATGTAATTCTTTTTCTCAAAGACTTTATAATCTAGATGTGGAGATAAATAATATACAAAAATAACAGGTGCAAATTTATAGTGTCCATGGAGAGGTCCAGATAGATAGGAAGTAAGAAGAATGTCCCTGTTTAGAAGTACGAAGGGAAGTCTCATGGAGGAAATGGACTTAGCACTGTGCAAGAGGGAACCGTAACAGGTTTGACGGAAGGAGCAGCACATGCTTTCTGGGATGTAAAGGTGATGCTAGAGGAGGGGAAAGACTGATGACCCTTCTCTTCACCAAAGGCTAGCTTTTAAATTACTCGTGGTCGTACATAATTCCAGAATGCCCTGACTTTAAATAATCAGATTTTAAGTTCATTTCTCACGTAAAGACTTTCCATCCTGATACCACCTTTTAGGTATTCTACATAGCTTCTGTCTTGGCCAATATCCATAATTCTGTAATTCCTATGACTAGAACTAATCATCCTCAAGAGTTCTCTAACTCTGTAGGATCCTATAATCATATGCTCTTCCTAAAGAGTTCCCTGGGTGATGTTTTGGTCTCCCTCTTTTTGATCTTTTACAGCCTGTTTTACTCTCAGATCCATACTGAGCAAGTCCCATTGTGTCTCTGTTAAATATACAAAAATGGCAGAAAACTGGAGCTATCAACAAAATATCCAAAGGAAGAGAGTTTGCAGATTTTTCTTGCAAATATAGATGAAGATTCAAGTTAAGATATAAAAATCCTAAACCCCAAGGCTATCACTGTGGAAACCAGAAATGATCTTTTGTATCTAAATTTTCACAAAATTGTAGCCTACTATTTTCAACCATTTTGCTGAACAGAATTCTGAAGTAGGGGACACTTGCCCTTCGTGACGCCTGTTTTCCTTTTAGTCTTCCTACTCACCTCCACTTTCCCTTTGTCCTTTAAGGATATAATCCTTTTCCCTTTATAGATTTAATTCACTCTCACCTCTCAATTCACTCATATTCATTCTCTCTCTCTCTCTCGTCATACAGAAAAGAGATTCTAAATATTATTTCATAATCATATCTTAGGAACTTAATATGCTGCTCTCAGTGAATATTTCCATTTTGAAAGAAGACCACAGTAAGAGGGCAATATTCTGCCCAAGAGAATGAGGTTGCCATAAACTGAATTAGTCACGTGAAAGGAAAGTTTTTTTTCAGGGGGAAAGTTGTTTGGGGAGTTTTCTGTGGTGAAAACAGGAACAATCTTGTCAGCACTCTGCTTGCTTTCCATTTAAGCAATGAGTTGGTCTATTTCTTCTGATGAATGAGTGATAGTAGTAGTAATAATAAAAATAATCATAGCTAATGTTTTGATGTTTATTAATATTGAGCTAACATTCATGGCACTCTGATCTAAGCATTTTGCATGTATTGTCACATAATCCCCATTATTATCCCCAATTTTAAAGATGAAGACATTGAAGCACAATGAGGTTAAGAATGCACCCAAATTGCTGGGACTCAAATCTAGAAAGTACACACAACTAGACCGTGATTGCTAAGAATTAGTGACCACAAACCCACAAGGAAGAGTAAGCAGCCATGTGCACGTGTGGTGCACAGCACCAGGCCTCTGCGTGATTGTAACTTGGCCAAAACCATCAAGAGGTCTCCTGCTCTTCTCTTCAACCTCTCCTCCCACCCTGCTGGCATCTGTCTTCACACTTCTTAGTGCTCCGACTGCCCCATCCTCAACACCACTACCTTTTACCCCTTCTTCATCCTAGCTTCCTTCTCCCTCCCCTGCATCAGCTCTGCTCCTCAAAAAGGAAACAAACTAAAGTACCAGTGTTTCCATCCTGTGAGATTCCAGGTGGGAGTTGGTTAATCTAATTAACACTTACAGTGCTCTTATCACAACCACTTTAAACTTTCATACTAAAACATAACTGTGTTCCATTTCATAAATGTTCAAAATGTGAGTGCCTATGAAAATTGTAAACAGAGTTTTCAAAAAGCAATTAGTTTTGGAATCCAAGTTCATAGAATTTTAAAGCTAGGAAAGATCTTGGTGGTTACCTGGGACAGCCTCCCCACGACAAGCCCAGGTGACTCTAGTGACCTGGCTGAGGTTACACAGATAACCCAGACCTTCTAACTTCCCATCTGACTTATTCAGCAAAAAACTTAATAGGTACCTTTTTATCTGTCAGGTACTGAGGACTCGGAACATAAAATCTCATGCTCTTTCTATTTGTTTCTTACTTAGAGTCAAGTTGTAAATGTTTTTATAGTAAGGGCATCCTTAGCTGCTAAAAGAAACAGTGATGTCTCCAGAGTCACAGCAAGAAAGCTACTGAGAAGAGCAATGTTCCCCTTTCCTTTAAGATAAAATAGAGTTAGATTGTAATATGAGCTGTTGGAGTCAGCAAGGACTTTATGAAACATTTATTCATATATTCATAATATAATCCAAACCCCCTTATTTTACCAGTGGAATCAATAGGAATCAGTGAGGCCACTTGATTCTATGCTCTTTCCACCACACCTACACCTTCTAACTTCTGGTTGGAAGCAAACCAACATTTTCAAAAAGAAAGAGTTGAGATTCCAAAATGCCATGTTTTCCAACCACTGAGACTTTTTTTGCAACTCCCATCTAGGGAAGAAAGATCATTCAGAAGAGAGATAGGCATGAGGATGCTACATATCTTCCTCTTTCAACAACAAGTTTTTAAATGCTGGCTGAGAAAGAAAAGGAATGAAGACAGAACCGGTATTAACAAACTACCGCCTAAGCAAATGGCAGGCATGACACACTTTAGACGGTTTTTTCTGTCAACCATAAGACGTTCCATGAGTTTTCAACCTGGAACTGGATGTTGTTGCTGAGCTGTGGAAAGCCTAACACAACCCTGACTCCAAAATAAAGATTCAAGATGCAGACAAGCTTTGCAGCAGCCCTGTTCAATGCCAACACCCAAGGATAATAATGCCACAAGGACTATTCTCTTAGTGAATAAAAACATGCAACATGCCCAGTCCTCTTTCTACCTTCTTTTCTAAACATGCAGCTAGTCATAGATTTTGACACTGTTTTCTAGAAATCATTATCACTGACTCTTGCCTACTCCTCGAAAACTGACTATTCTTTACTATTAAGTGGTATTTGGGGACCGAATTTCAATCAATGTGGAATGTATGGCACTGACACAGACGTGACAGGCCCCTGTCTAGCAGAGATGCTCCACAGCAGAAACAAAGCTGTTGCTGAGGGTTTAAAGCCATTCTACACTCACTGCTCAGGCTTCGTGTTATGCAGGAGAGCCTAAACGAAAACATGAATAATGTTTTTTAATATACCAAAGGCTGACTGCCGTAAGTTGTTTTTCTTCCTGCGCAAACCAAAGCACAATAGGGGTAAGTGTTCTATGCAATCCAAAATTCGTTTCAAAGACAAGTACCAACACTAAATTGTGAATACTTTAAATAATAAAAACATGCATATAAGATATTACATTTTTATGTCCACATAAGTAGTAAATACAGGATCCAGGAAAAACAAAAAAACAAGGCCCCCTCCACACTATGAATATTCTGGAAAATTATTCAGTAGGCAGGATGGAGACAGTTACTTGGCATGGAAGTAGCTGTTAAAGTGAGAATATCAAGGACTGAGCCTACTTTTAGACAGTGAAAATGATTGCCTCCTGTGATTGTTTTATCCAAACACATCTACTGAACACTATGTGCCAGCTGCTTTCACACGAGGAGACTAGATCTATTATTTATTGAGCACACACTAGGTATCAGGCATCCTGTATACTGACTTCACTAGATCCCCAGAGCAATTGCTTGAGGTAGATATGGGTTTGAATCATGTGAAATTTCTGTTTCTGTGGGTCACAAAGGTGAAATATTGGAACACTCACAGAATCTGACCTGAATATTAATGTTTTCATTTTATAGGTGGCTCAGAGAAGTTAAATAACTTGAAGTTTATACAGCAACTACATGTAGAGTTGGGACTGCAACCCATACTCTGTTACCATTCCAGCACACTTCACTTTATCTTAAGTAATTATATTACACTGGAAGGATCCCATAGCCCTCCAAACTCTAAATCTACTGCCCTCTCTCCAAACCAAGCCAAAATACCTGAATGGTTTGAGTGTCTTGTCTTGAGTTTAAGGATTTGATTCTACTAAAATCCTTATTTCTCTACATACCTATTTCCCTTCTTTCATTAGCTTCATTATGACCATAATCATTGTATTTTCTGAACCAAAATGTGGAACATGTAATCAGAGAGAAACAGTTATTTATGAGGAAAAGGATATAAAATAATTATTATGATCCCATCCTAAGAAATTTTGGAAGAACGCTCATCATAAACACATCACCTGGACACTGTAGTGTATTTGCTTTTGTATGGTTGCCATAATCCACTTGTGGCTCCCTGAGGGCAGGTTCTATGTTTTACTACTACTTGTGGAACACCTGTAATTTTGTATGACATAAAACACAAAAGTACTTCTACTGATGGGCACAGGCAATCAGAAGTACCATGGCTGGAAAGGTGCTAGAAAGTAAGATTAAGACATTCTCCTTTCCTTCAAAATCTCTACGAGAGTTTTGAACATCCATAGGGCAACTATTTATCAAGTACTTCTTATGCATTAGGTATTTTCTTAGGTGCTGTATAAGTGGGACGCTTCTAAGAAAAGGAAAAAAATTAATCAGGCAGAGAGAATAGTAGAGATCCATGGTTCTCAAACTCTAGTGTGGATCAAAATCACCTGGAGGGCTTGTTAAAACACAGACCGCTGGGTCCACCCAGAGTTTTGCATTCAGTAGATAAGAGGTGAGGTCCAAGAAGCTGCAATGTTTAACGATTCCCAAATTAAGCTCGTGCTGCTGACCTAGCAACCATGCTTTGGGAACCACTGGTATGGATCTCTGAAGATTAGGAAAGGAGAATGAGCAATACCACAGAGAATGGAATCAACATAAAGAGTCTGGCCTGTCTGGAATATAAATATAGTTATTAAGCTACTCTTTCTCCTCTGAAGGCGATCTACCTCAGTGCAACCTGGGGCATTCTCCTTGCTTTGATCCACCTGCCACCAAGTACAGCCTCAGCATCTGGAAGAATGAGAGACATCTGCCCATCCACCTAAGGTAGAAGCCTTAAGCAAATATCCAACAGGAGTCACTCCCTTACCTCCAATATTCCTACAACTTGTTTCTACAGAGTTGCTTATTAAGGTCAACTGAATCTACAGATCTCTCTGCAAAAAGAAATTTTCTTTAAGGTACTCAAGTGGCTCATTGCTTTATAAGACCTTTCAAGAATTCTTACATTTATAATGCAGCTATAAAAGAGAGCACAACTTTCTCTCACAACTATCTAAAATCTTGTTTCCAAAGATCTATAGAAATCAAATTTTCTAATTCTCCCCCAGCTAGTGCCAGTCTTTAGTCTATGTCACTCCCTGGTTCTCTGATGATTCTGACTTCAAATGACACAAGACATCTGTCTCACAATCTCTCACCAACACCAGACCTTCTCTGCATATCTAAGCCTTATCTTGTATTGTTGATTGTTAAAAGTGAGAAGTCAGAGGCTTAATCAATATTTTCCAGATTGATTAATGGATCTTGACCAACATGCTACAGCACAGCTCATGGTTTATAAGGCACATTCAATGAGGTAGTACCGCATTTTATCATCTTTGTCTTACCAAGTAAATAAATTTAATCAATAAAGTGAACAGAGTAGCTAATGAGCAACCCTTACCATAGAGACTATATTACCTAATTAAGTGAAAAAAAGGCCTTGAACTATCAAAAAAGAGACTCTACCCCATGTATCTTTATCTATCTCTCATCTCTCCAACCCTATCTATCATCTACTTATTACCTACTTCATGAACAATAATCTTAATTCATAGAATTCAGTTTTAATTCAGCGGTGGTAACAGCAGGACCAAACTAAAAATATTGTCATGTGTCAAAAAAACAAATGGAATACCAAGGACAATAAAATAAAAGAATAAAAGCAAGAAGAAAGATGACAAAAATTACCTTACTACAGAGAGCAAAGAATTGCCATAATATATTTTAAAGGTAATAATAATAATAAAGCCATTAGAAACTCAGTTGGACTTTTCGCCTCGCAAAGAGGTATTAAAAGTTCTGTATAAACAGAGGAAAGAGCTTCAGAATTTCCTCTTCTACAGTTGAAAGGAGCTACTGCCCCATATGAAACCAAAGCACCATGGGTACTTTAGGGATAGCCCCTAACTGTTTATAGCTGTTCACAGTACACCACAGTGAGACAGAAAGAAGTCTGCAGTGTTCCAGGGACGCTCTGATCACTTTTATTTATTAGGATTATGTCTGCTTTTTAAAAGAATGTAATCACTGATTATATGGAACACATCTAAAATAGAAAAATTCGACATTTCTTAAAATGAGCATTCTAATTAGTAACTAGAGCTATACATTTCCCATAAAGATAGAGAAGGATTAAAAAATTTCAGGTTAGCAAAAATGACTCTTTAGGCTAGGCACACATCAGTGTATCTAAGCATATCATTATTTGTCCCAAGATATTTTCTCTTAATTTATTCTATTTATATGAGCTACAATAAAGTTGAGTGCAAACATAAAAGCAAATATGTGATTTGCATTTGTGTACAATACAGTGTTGATAATTTAGAATGAACTAAACTAGACTCATAAATTGGGCAGGTTGGGACTAACGTTTGTACCATCTCCACAAAATAATTTACTAAGCAAATCAATAGTGCAAACATGACTATAAGACACTTTTTAAGGCCTTCATTCATTCTTTGTGTGCAAGTGATACTCCCATTGGCAAACAGGCCTTATTTACTTTTACAATTAAGCAGGGAATAACCATCACCACAAATGGCTAGTTGTTATGCCTGTGTTTCTTTAAATTCCTCTACATTTCAAGTGATTTCTGACTCACAAATGAACCCCACACATTGTGCCTATGCCCCCTTCTGTCATAATGCACTCACGGCCAACACCAACAACACAAGAGCTCCAGCTCCTGCTCTCATGGAGAGGAAAAGAAGAAACCAGAAGAAGCAAGGAGTCAGACCCCAAAGCAGCCTGCCCTTCAGGGATGGTCAGCCTCCAATGACACTATCCCTCCCAAAGCCTCTCTTACTAAACTCTGTGTTCATTTCCTAGGGCCACTATAACAAATGACCATAAACCAGGTGGCTTTAACAGAAATTTATTCTCTCTCAGTTCTGGATGCCAGAAGCTTCAAATCAAGGCTTTCCAGAGCCACACTCTAAAGAAGAAAGCTCTATGGGAGAATCTCCCCCTTGCCTCTTCTAGCTGTTGGTGGTTCCTAGTATTCCTTGGCTTGTGGCAGCATCAATGCAGTCTCTGCTCTTGTCTCCACATGGTCTTCTTCTCTGTGCATTAGCAGAGTTCTTTTCAGGTGTCAATGCAGTCCCACGTATGACCATCATCCCATCTGATGGTCAAACTCTGTAACTTAGGTGCTAATATTTTCACTTTACAAAAGAAAAAACTGAGCTCAGAGTGGCCCAAAGTTACTTAGCTAGGTAGAAGGAGATCAGAGTCTTAAACTCAGGACTTCTAGTTCAAATCCTATTATACTTTCACCATACCAAGCTATTCCTCTCTTCTCTCACATACACACAGACTGAAATATATTCAAAGCATTTTTCCATTATAAGCGAATTACCACCAATTAGAGATGTGTAAAATACCAAGGCTCTTCCATTATTTCAAAAAAAAATCAATATACTCTTGGGTGGCTTTCAGACAGGCTTCCTCACCTAACCTCAACAATGTGTCTCAACCCCAGATGCATATCAGAATTTCCTAGACATGAGTCCCAGGTATGTGTGTGTTTAACAAGCTACCTGATGACGAGACCCAGGTACAGCCAGAATCAACAACCCTGGACTGTGGGATTTTAGACCTCAGTCTTACTATTTGATGTATTACACACACACGCAGGATGACTTTTCATTGCTATGGCTTTCTAAAAGCAAAAATAAGAATCCTGGAGGGTCCAGAAGATGACGGAGGAGTAAGATGTGGAGATCACCTTCCTCCCCACAAATATATCAAAAATACATCTACATGTGGAACAACTCCTACAGAACACCTACTGAACGCTGGCAGAAGACCTCAGACTTCCCAAAAGGCAAGAAACTCCCCACATACCTGGGTAGGGCAAAAGAAAAAAGAAAAAACAAAGACAAAAGGATAGGGACAGGCCCTGCACCTCTGGGAGGGAGTTGTGAAGACGGAAAAGTTTCCACACACTAGGAAGCCCCTTCACAGGCGGAGACAGGGGTTGGGCAGGGGGGAAGCTTCGAAGACACAGAGGACAGCACAGCAACAGGGGTGCAGAGGCAAAGTGAGATATTCCTGCACAGAGGATCAGTGCCGACCAGCACTCACCAGCCCGAGAGAGGCTTGTCTGCTCACCCGCCGGGGCAGGGAGGTGAGGCTCCGGCTTCGGAGGTCAGATCCCAGGGAGAGGACTGGGGTTGGCTGCGTGAGCACAGCCTGAAGGGGGCTATTACGCCACAGCTAGCTGGGGGAACTCTGGGAAAAAGTCTGGACCTGCCTAAGAGGCAAGAGACCATTGTTTCGGGGAGTGCAAGGAGAGGGGATTCAGAGCATCCCTTAAACGAGCTCCAAAGACAGAATGAGCCGCGGCTATCAGCATGGACAACAGAGACAGGCATAAGACGCTAAGACTGCTGCTTCAGCCACCAGAAGTCCTGTGTGCGAGCACAAGTCACTATCCACACCTCTCCTCCCGGGAGCCTGTGCAGCCCGCCACTGCCAGGGTCCCGTGATCCAGGTACAACTTCCCCGGGAGAACACACAGTGCGCCTCAAGCAGTTGCAAAGTCACCCTGGCCTCTGCCGGAACAGGCTCACATCGAATTTCAATTATAATTACCATACCCCTCCCTCCCCCTCGCCTGAATGAGCAGGAGCCCTTTAATCAACCGCTGCTTTAACCCCCTCTTGTCTGGGTGGGGAACAGATGCCTGAGGGTGACCTACATGCAAAAGTGGGGCCAAAACCACAGCAGAAACCAAAGGGCTGTGCAAACAAACAAGAGAACGGGAACTTTCTCCAAAAAGCCTCAGGAGCAGTGGATTAAATCCCCACAACCAACTTGAGGTACCCTGCATCTGTGAAATAACTGAATAGACAATGAATCAACCCAAAATTGAGGTGGTGGACTTTGGGAACTACTGTAGATGTGGGGTGTGCTGTCTGTGACTGACTTGTTTCCGATTTTTATATTTATCTTAGTATAGTTTTTAGCGCTTATTATCATTGATGGATTTGTTTATTGGTTTGGCTGCTCTCTTCTGTTATATTTATTACTTTTTAATTCTTTTATTTTAATAATTTCAAAAAGGTTTTAATTTTAACTGTTTTATTTTTTACTGTTTTCTTTTTTCTCCCTTTTCTTCTGAGCTGTGTGGATGACAAGGGTCTTGATGCTCCGACCTGGTGTAAGGCCTGAGCCTCTGACATGGGAGAGCCAAGTTCAGGACATTGGACCACCAGAGACTTCCAGGCCCCACATAATATCAGTTGGCGAGAACTCTCCTAGAGATCTCCGTCTCAATGCTAAGAACAGCTCCACCCAATGGCAAGCAAGCTACAATGCTGGACGCCCCATGACAACTAGCAAGACAGGAACACAACCCCACCCACTAGCAGAAAGGCTGCCTAAAATCAGAAGGTCACAAACACCCCAAAACACACCACCAGACGTGGACTTGCACACCAAAAAGCCAAGATCCAACCTCATCCACCAGAACACAGGCACTAGTCTCCTCCACCAGGAAGCCTACACAACCCACTGAACCAACCTTAGCCGCTAGAGACAGACACCAAAAACAATGGGAACTACGAACCTGCAGCCTGCAAAAAGGAGACCGCATGCACAACAAGCTAAGGAAAATGAGAAGACAGAAAAACACATAGCAGATGAAGGAGCAAGGTAAAAACCCACCAGATCAAACAAATGAAGAGGAAATAGGCAGAATACCTGAAAAAGGATTCAGTGTAATGATAGTAAAGATGATCCAAAATCTTGGAAATAGAATGGAGAAGATACAAGAAACGTTTAACAAGGACCTAGAAAATCTAAAATGCAAACAATGATGAAAAACACAATAAATGAAATTTAAAATTCTCCAGAAGGAATCAAAGGCAGAAAACTGAGGCAGTGACTGAAAATAACAGAGGCACTTCCAGGATAAGTGACCTGGAAGATAAAATAGTGGAAAAAACTACTTCAGAGCAGAATAAAGAAAAAAGATTGAAAACAATTGAGGACAGTCTTAGATACCTCTGGGACAACATTAAACACACCAACATTCGAATTACAGGGGTCCCAGAAGAAGAGAAAAAGAAAGGTACTGAGAAAACATTTGAAGAGATTATAGTTGAAAACTTTCCTAACATGAGAAAGGAAATAATGAATAAAGTCCAGGAAGCACAGAGAGTACCATACAGTATAAATCCAAGGGGAATATGCCAAGACACATGTTAATCAAACTATCAAAAATTAAATACAAAGAAAAAATTTTAAACGCAGCAAGGGAAAAACAACAAATGACATACAAGGGAATGCCCATAAGGTTAACAGCTGAACTTTCAGCAGAAACTCTGCAAGCCAGATGGGAGTGGCAGGACATATTTAAAGTGATGAAAGGGAAAAAACTACAACCAAGATTACTCTACCCAGAAAGGCTTTCATTCAGATTTGATGGAGAAATTAAAACTTTTACAGACAAGCAAAAGTTAAGAGAGTTCAGCACCACCAAACCAGCTTTACAGCAAACGTTAAACAAACTTCTGTAGCCAGGAAACACAAGAGAAGGAAAAGACCTACAAAAACAAACCAAAAACATTTAAGAAAATGGTAATAAGAACAAACATATCGACAATCACCTTACATGTAAATGGATTAAAAGCTCCAAACAAAAGACATAGAATGGCTGAATGGATACAAAAACAAGACCCATATATATGCTGTCTAAAAGACACCCACTTAGAACTAGGGACACATACAGACTGAAAGTGAGGGGATGGAAAAAGATATTCCATGCAAATGGAAATCAAAAGAAGGCTGGAGGAGCAATTCTCATATCAGACAAAACAGACTTTAAAATAAAGACTATTACAAGAGACAAAGAAGGACACTACATAATGATCAAGGGTCAATCCAAGAAGAAGATATAACAATTGGAAATCTTTATACACCCAACATAGGAGCACCTCAATACATAAGGCAAATGCTAACAGCTATAAAAGGGGAAATCGACAGTAACACAATTACAGTAGGAGACTTTAACACCCCACTTTCACCAATGGACAGATCATCCAAAATGAAAATAAATGAGGAAACACAAGCTTTAAATGACACGTTAAACAAGATGGACTTAACTGATATTTATAATACATTCCATCCAAAAACAACAGAATATACTTATTCTCAAGTGCTAATGGAAGGAATATTCTGCAGGATAGATCACACCTTGGGTAACAAGTCAAGCCTTGGTAAATTTAAGAAAATTGAAATCGTACCAAGTATCTTTATCGACCACAATGCTATGAGACTCGGTATCAACTACAGGAAAGAAAACTGTAAAAATACAAACACATGGAGGCTAAACAATACACTACTAAATAACCAAGAGATCACTGCAGAAATCAAAGAGGAAATCAAAAAATACCTAGAAACAAATGACAATAAAAACACGATGACCCCAAACCTATGGGATGCCAAAAAGGCAGTTCTAAGAGGGAAGTTTATAGCCATACAATCCTACCTAAAGAAACAAGAAAAATCTCAAATCAATAACCTAACCTTATACCTAAAGCAATTAGAGAAAGAAGAGCAAAAAAACACAAAGTTAGCAAAAGGAAAGAAATTATGTGATCAGATCAAAAAAAAATGAAAAACGAAGGAAACAGCAGAAAAGATCAATAAAGCTAAGAGTTGGTTCTTTGAGAACATAAACAAAATTGACAAACCATTAGCCAGACTCATCAAGAAAGAAAGGGAGAAGACTCAAATCAATAGAATTAGAAATGAAAACGGAGAAGTAACAACTGACACTACAGAAATACAAAGGAACATGAGAGATTACTACAAGCAACTATATGCCAATAACATGGACAACCCAGAATAAATGGACAAATTCTTAGAAAACCACAACCTTCAGAGATTCAACCAGGAAGAAACAGAAAATATAAACAGACCAATCAAAAGCACTGAAATCAAAACTGTGATTAAAAATCTTCCAACAAACAAAAGCCCAGGACAGATGACTTCACAGGTGAATTCTATCAAACATTTAGAGAAGAGCTAACACCTATCTTTCTCAGACTCTTCCAAATTATAGCAGAGGGAAGAACACTCCCAAACTCATTCTATGAGGCCACCATCACCCTGATACCAAAACCAGACAAAGATGTCACAAAGAAAGAAAACTACAGGCCAATATCACTGATGAACACAGGTGCAAAAATCCTCAACAAAATACTGGTAAACAGAATCCAACAGCACAAAAGGATCATACACCGTGATCAAGTGGGGTTTACCCCAGGAATGCAAGGATTCTTCAAGATATGCGAATCAATCAATGTGATACACCATATTAACAAACTGAAGGAGAAAAACAATATGATCTCAATAGATGCAGAAAAAGCTTGCGACAAAATTCAACACCCATTTATGATAAAAACTCTCCAGAAAATAGACATAGAGGGATTTACCTAAACAACATAAAAGACCATATATGACAAACCCACAGCCCACATCTTTCTCAATGGTAACAAACCGAAACCATTGCCTCTAACATCAGGAACAAGACAAGGATGCCCACTCACCACTATTATTCAACATAGTTTTGGAAGTTTTAGTCACAACAATCAGAGAATCGGAAAAGAAGAAGTAAAGCTGTCACTGTTTGCAGATGACATGATACTATACATAGAGAATCCTAAAAATGCTACCAGAAAACTACTAGAGCTAATCAATGAATTTGGTAAAGCAGCAGGATAGGAAACTAATGCACAGAAATCTCTTGCATTCCTACACAATAATGATGAAAAATCTGAAAGAGAAATTAAGGACACACTCTCATTTACCATTACAACAAAAATAATAAAATACCTAGGAATAAACTTCCCTAAGGAGACAAAAGACCTGTATGCAAAAAACTGTAAGAGACTGATGAAGGAAATTAAAGATGCTACAAACAGATGGAGAGATATACCACGTTCTTTGGTTGGAAGAATCAACATTGTGAAAGTGACTATACTACCCAAAGCAATCTACAGATTCAATGCAATCCCGATCAAACTACCAATGGCATTTTTAACAAACCTAGATCAAACATTTTCACAATTTGTATGTAAACACAAATGACCACGTATAGCCAAAGCAATCTTGAGAAAGGAAAACAGAGCAGGAGGAATCAGGCTCCCTGACTTCAGGCTATACTACAAAGCTACAGTAATTAAGACAGTATGGTACTAGCACAAAAACAGAAATATAGATCAATGGAACAGGATAGAAAGCTCAGATAAACCCATGCACATATGCTCACCTTATCTTTGATAAAGGAGGCAAGAATATACAATGGAGAAAAGAGAACCTTTTCAATTAGTGGTGCTGGGAATACTGGACAGTTATATGTAAAAGAATGACATTAGAACACTCCCTAAAACCATACACATAAATAAAATCAGAGTGGATTAAAGACCTAAATGTAAGACCGGACACTATAAAACTCTTAGATGAAAACATAGGAAGAACACTCTATGACATAAATCACAAGATCTTTTTTGAACCACCTCCTGGAGTAATGAAAACAAAAACAAAAATAAACAAATGGGACCTAATGAAACAAAAAGGTTTTGCACAGTAAAGGAAACCATCAACAAGAAAAAAAGACAACCCTCAGAATGGGAGAAAATATTTGCAAATGAAGCAACTGACAAAGGATTAATCTCCAAAATATACAAGCAGCTCATGCAGCTCAGTATCAAAAAGCAAACAACTCAATCCAAAAATGGGCAGAACACCTAAATAGACATTTCTCCAAAGAAGATATATAGGTTGCCAATAAATACATGAAAGGATGCTCAACATCACTAATCATTAGAGAAATGCAAATCAAAACTACAATGAGGTATCACCTCACACTGGTCAGATTGGCCATCATCAAAAAATCTACAAACAATAAATCCTGGAGAGAGTGGAGAAAAGGGAACCCTCTTGTACTGTTGGTGGGAATGTAAATTGATACAGCCACTGTGGAGAACAGTATGCAGGTTCCTTAAAAAACTAAAAATAGAACTCCCATAGGACACAGCAATCCCACTACTGTGCATATACCCTGAGAAAACCATAATTCAAAAAGACACATGACCACAATGTTAACTGCAGCACTATTTACAATAGCCAGGACATGGAAGCAACCTAAATGTCCATCAACAGATGAATGGATAAAAAAGATGTGGCACATATGTACAATGGAATATTACTCAACCATAAAAAGAAACGAAATTGAGCTATTTGTAGTGAGGTGGATGGACCTAGAGTCTGCATAGAGAGTGAAGTAAGTCAGAAAGAGAAAAACAAATACCGTATGCTAACACATATATATGGAATCTTAAAAAAAAATGGTTCTGATGAAACTCGAGGCAAGACAGGAATAAAGACGCAGATGTAGAGAATGGACTTGAGGATGTGGGGAGGGGGAAGGGTATGCTGGGACGAAGTGAGAGAGTAGCATTGACATATATACACTACCAAATGTAAAATAGAGAGCTAGTGGGAAGCAACTGCATCGCACAGGGAGATCAACTCGGTGCTTTGTGACCACCTAGAGGGGTGGGATAGGAGCGTGGGAGGGAGACGCAAGAGGGAGGGGATATGGGGATATATGTACACATATAGCTGATTCACTTTGTTATACAGCAGAAACTAAGACAACATTGTAAAGCAATTTTACTGCAATAAAGATGTTAAAAATAAAAAGGTCTTATGGAAAAACCCGAACTTTTTGGCCAATCCAATACTAAGAAATTCTATGAGAACTGACAATGAAAAGATGAACAAACCGTTTTTTTTAATGGACAGAACAATTGAGCAGATATTTCCTAAAAAGAAATAACTGAATAGTATATTATGCTACCACAGGAAAATGCAAATTAAATCCAAAATGAGATATCCTTTCATACCCACAAAACCAGCTAAAATCAAAAAGACTACAAGAACAAATGTTGGTATGATGTGGAGTATTTCTATAGGAGCACAGAGTGATACAAAACAGTACAACCACTTTGAAGAACTGATCGGCAGTTTCTTAAAAAGTTAAATACACTTCTACACAGCAACTTCTCGCCTAGATAGTTACCCAAGAGAAATAAAGCATATTATTCTCATAGCCAAAAACTACAAAAATACCAAATGTTTATCACAGGAAAATAATCAAATTGTGGTACACTCATACAATGGAATAAAACTCAGCAATAAAAAGCAACGCATTACCGGTACATACAACGTGAGAAAAACTCAAAAACATTGTGTTAAGTGAAAGAAGGCAGACACAAAGAATACTTACTGCATTATTCCAAAATATAGGCAAACTTCATCTATCACATAAGAAATCAGAGCATAGTTGTGGGGCATGGAGTGGAATGCAGACTGCAGTGGAGTCCAGGGAACTTTCTGGGGGAATGGCAATGTTCTATACCTTGTTTGGGATGGTAGATACACAATTGTATACAATTATCAGAACATATCACACTCAGTACTCAAGATTTATACATTTAATTGCATGTTAATTGTGTCTCAGTGAAAATATATATTTATAGACCAACACAGTTCCATAGGTAATAATGATTGTATTGACAGACAGTACTAACTTAGTAGTCCTGAAAAAGATTTTTTAATTATTATTTTTCATGACTATAAAAATAACACAGACATAAATAATTCCAAAAACATAAAATTGAACTAAGTAGAAAGGAAGTCCCTGTGCAAGTGGAAAAGTGTAAGAGATTGAGTGAGAAGGATGTCTATTCTATGTACTTGGTCATTTTTTTAATGGAAGTACCAAACACATGTGCCCATGACAGTGTGAGTATGCAGGCATGTCAGGTTTACAATACCATTTCTGGATCAACTGCACTTTTTAAAATGTGCAGGGGTTTTTTTTTATTGTGGAAAAGAGGCGGCAAGTAATTCTGCAGTATTATTGTCATGACTAATTAGTATTTTGCAGGTCAGTTATAATTGCAAGTATTTGTACACTTGTTCACTATCTCACTTAGTCTTCCAATACTGGGTTTCAAAAAGGTGGCACATCACTCACTTAGGGGTTAAAATAAAATTTCAGCATTAGGGTAGGTTACAGTGTGTTGGAGGAAATGGGAAGATTATGTCAAGCCCGGGAGAACTCATGTAGTTATCCATCAGGCAGGTTTTATGGAATATAAGGTCCCAGAGAAGTATTTCTTGAACCAAATCATGGAGGATAAGGAAGTCCAGATTGTCTTCCCAGAGGAAGAAAATTTACACTTAGTTTTCAAGGATCAGTCATGGGTTACTAGATGGGCTGAGATCTGGGCTGACGTTTCAATCAGTGGGAGAGCATGAGCTATTCAGAAAGTCACACTGGAGAGAAGAGGAGGGAAGGGGAAGGGAGGAGAGGGGAGGAGAGAAGAAAATCTGTCCAGGACTTTCCAGCCCCACAACACTGCCTCATCATCTCTCACCTTGACGACTCCAGTACCCTTTTGACTAGTCCTTCTGTCTTAATCTCATGCCCTCAGATCCAGCCTGCACATCACACATAGGAAGATGTATGCATAGCAAGATGCTAACCCAGGAACATTACAAGAAAAATCTAGGTATGGCCCTGTGACTGGGACCTTGGCTAACGCTCCAGCCTCATCTCCCACCATTCCTCACACCACAAATCCCAGGGGAGTTTCCCAGATACACCACACCATTTTATGCCTCCAGGTCAAAATGCTTCCTGTTCTAGGAATACCCTTCTTCCACTGACCCACTTAGCAAACTGCTCTTCATTCTTCAAAAGCTTGTTCTCCTCTGTGTCCTCCCCGTTAATCACTCTCTCCTAGGTACTTTTTCTGGACACCTGTCTCTTTCTGCCACTCTACGTTTCACACTACATTGTAATTGTCAGTTTACACATTTGTCTACTCCCTTACTAGAAGGACAGAAACTATCTAATTCATTTGAGAATGGGGATTGTTTAGGAGGGGTAATCTTACTTTAAATCACTAAAATAATTCATGCTTGTTGTCACAAATTAAATATCAAGGTGACAAAGAGTTCATTCTCCCCATATTAATCCTCCACTTCTAACTTCCCTTCCTTTGTAGTCAATTTTACAATTTCTCTCTATCATCATACTAAAATACAGAGGGGGGGAGTTTGTTTTACAAAAATGGTATCCTACTCTGTGCATTATTCTGAGACTCATTTTTTAACATAATATCATGGACATCTTTCCAAGTTAATTCACTTTGATTTAAATATTTTCTTCAATAATGTGAGATATGAAGTTAAGAAACAAAAATACCAACTGAACAACTGTTAGAGATACCTGAAAAATTGGTCTCTGTGCTTTTGAGGAAATAATTCACAAAGGAAAATATAATTAATTTCACCATGTCTGCAATTAAAATAAAATCAATCCAGTTGCTCAAAAAGCCAATTTTCTTAGTAATTCTGAAGAAAAATGTATGCCGTACTTCTGATAAAACAACTGTTTAAGTACAGTGAGCAAAGTATTCAAAATCACCCCTAAAAGAGGAGACCTTCAAGATGGCAGAGGAGTAAGACGTGGAGATCACCTTCCTCCCCACAAATATATCAGAAATACATCTACATGTGGAACAACTCCTACAGAACACCTACTGAATGCTGGCAGAAGACCTCAGACTTCCCAAAAGGCAAGAAACTCCCCATATACCTGGGTAGGGCAAAAGAAAAAAGAAAAAACAGAGACAAAAGAATAGGGATGGGACCTGCACCAGTGGGAGGGAGCTGTGAAGGAGGAAAGGTTTCCACACACTAGGAAGCCCCTTCACTGGTGGA
Organism: Lagenorhynchus albirostris; assembly: GCF_949774975.1. Lineage (NCBI taxonomy): Eukaryota > Metazoa > Chordata > Mammalia > Artiodactyla > Delphinidae > Lagenorhynchus > Lagenorhynchus albirostris. The sequence goes on along the minus strand of NC_083095.1, from coordinate 60,318,011 downwards.
GATGGGGGAGGGAGGTGGCGGGGGGGGGGGAAGCTTCGGAGCCTTGGAGTAGAGCACAGCAACAGGGGTGCAGAGGGCAAAGCGGAGAGATTCCTGCTTTGGGAATCAGTGCCGAACAGCACTCACCAGCCCGGGCAGGTGGGGGCTGGGAGCTGAGGGTCGGGCTTTGGAGGTTATATCCCAGGGATAGGACACGGGTTAGCAGCGTGAACACAGCCTGAAGGAGGTTAGTGCGCCACAGCTAGCTGGGACGGAGTCCAGGAAAAAATCAGGAACTGGCTGAGAGGGAAGAGACCATTGTTTTGGGGTGAGTGAGGAGAGGGGATTCAGAACACTGCCTAAATGAGCTCCAGAGATGGGTGCGAGCCGCAGCTATCAATGGGAACACCAGAGACGGGCATAAGACGCTAAGGCTGCTGCAGCCACCAAGAAGTCTCTGTGCAAGCACAGGTTACTATCCACAATTCCCCTCCCAGGAGGATGTGCAACCCGCCACTGCCACGGTCCTGGGATCCAGAGACAACTCTCAGAGAATCACACACTGTGCCTCAGGCTGTTGCAATGTCTTGTCAGCCTCTGCCGCCGCAGGCTAGCACTGCACTCTGTACCCCTCCCTCCCCCCAGCCTGAGAGAGCCAGAGCCCCATAATCAGCTGCTACTTTAACCTCGGCCTGTCTGGGTGGAGAACAGACGCCCTCAGGCAACCTATATGCAGAGGCGGGCCAAATCCAAAGCTAAAACCCAGGAGCTGTGCAAACACAGAAGAGAAAGGAAAATATCTCCCAGCAGCCTCAGGAGCAGCGGATTAAATCTCCACAATCAACTTGGTGTACCGTGCATCTCTGGAATACCTGAATACACAACAAATCATCCCAAAATTGAGGCAGTGGACTTTGGGAACAACTGTAGACTTTGGGTTGGCTTCCTGCATCTAATTAGTTTCTGGTTTTATGTTTATTTTAGTTAAATATTTATAGTTTATTAGCATTGGTAGATTTGTTTATTGATTTGTTTATTGATCTCTTCCTCCTTTTATTTTTTATATACAGATATATGTATTTTTTCCTTTTTCTCTTTGTGAGTGTGTATTCTTCTTTGTGTGATTTTCTCTGTATAGCTTTGCTTTTACCATTTGTCCTAGGGTTCTGTATGTCCATTTCTTTGTTTGTTTTTTTAGTACAGATTTTAAAACTTGTTATCATTGGTGGATTTGTTTTTTAGTTTGGTTGCTCTCTCCTTTTTTTTCTTACTTTCCAAATTTTTTTTATATATTTAATAATTATTTTTTATTTTAATAACTTTATTTTATTTTACTTTTCTTTCTTTCTTTCCTTTTTTCTCACTTTTCTTCTGAGCCATGTGGCTGACAGGGTCTTGGTCCTCTGGCTGGGTATCAGGCCTATGCCTCTGAGGTGGGAGCGCCGAGTTCAGGACATTGGTCCACCAGAGACCTCCCAGCTCCATGTGATTTCAAATGGCAACAGCTGTCCGAGACATCTCCATCTCAACACTAGACCCAGCTCCACTCAACGAACAGCAAGCTACAGTGCTGGACACCCTATGCCAAACAACAAACAAGACAGAAACACAAAACTACTCATTAGCACAGAGGCTGCCTAAAATCATAATAAGGTCACAGACACACAAAAAGACACCACTGGATGTGGTCCTCCCACCAGAAAGACAACATCCAGCCTCATCCACCACAACAGAGGCACTAATCCCCTCCACCAGGAAGCCTACACAAACCACTGAACCAACCTCAGCCACAGGGGGAGACACCAAAAACAACAGGAACTATGAACCTGCAGCCTGTTGAAAGGAGACTGAAAACACAGTAAGTTAAGCAAAATGAGAAGACAGAGAAAAACACAGCTGATGAAGGAGCAAGGTAAAAACCCACCAGACGGAACAAATGAGGAGTAAATTGGCAGTATACCTGAAAAAGCATTCAGAATAATAATAGTAAACATGATCCAAAGTCTTGGAAATAGAATGGAGAAAATATAAGAAATGCTTAACAAGAACCTAGAAGAACTAAAGAGCAAACAAACAATGATGAACAACACAATAAATGAAATTAAAAATTCTCTAAAAGGAATCAGTAGCAGAATAACTGAGGCAGAAAAATGGATACATGACCTGGAAGATAAAATTGTGGAAATAACTACTGCAGAGCAGAATAAAGAAAAAAGAATGAAACGAACTGAGGACAGTCTTAGAGACCTCTGGGACAATATTAAATGAACCAACATTCAAATTATAGGGGTCCCAGAAGAAGAAGAGAAAATGAAAGGGATTGAGAAAATATTTTAAGAGATTATAGTTGAAAATTTTAAGAGATTATAGTTCAAAATGTCCCTAATATGGGAAAGGAAAGCATTAACCAAGTCTAGGAAGGGCAGAGAGTCCCATACAGGATAAATCCAAGGAGAAACACACCAGGACACATATTAATCAAACTATCAAAAATTAAATACAAAGAAAAAATATTAAAAGCAACAAGGGAAAAACAACATACAAGGGAATCCCCATAATGTTAACAGCTGATCTTTCAGCAGAAACTCTGCAAGCCAGAAGGGAGTGGTATGACATATTTAAAGTGATGAAAGGTAAAAAATTACAACCAAAATTACTCTACCCAGCAAGGATCTCATTCAGATGTGACAGAGAAATGAAAACCTTTACAGACAAGCAAAAGCTAAGAAATTCAGCACCAGCAAACCAGCTTTAGAACAAATGCTAAAGGAACTTCTCTAGGCAGGAAACACAAGAGAAGGAAAAGACCTACAATTACAAACCCAAAACAATTAAGAAAATGATAAGAGGAACAAATATATCAACAACTACCTTACACGTAAATGGATTAAGAGCTCCAAGCAAAATACACAGACTGGCTGAATGGATACAGAAACAAGATCCATATATATGCTGTCTACAAGAGAGCCACATCAGACCTAGGGACACATACAAACTGAAAGTGAGGAGATGGAAAAAGATATTAAATGCAAACAGAAATCAAAAGAAAGCTAGAGGAGCAATTCTCATATCAGACAAAACAGACTTTAAAATAAAGACTATTGCAAGAGACAAGAAGGACACTACATAATGATCAAGGGTCAATCCAAGAAGAAGATATACCCATTTTAAATATTTATGCACTCAACGTAGGAGCACCTAAACATAAGGCAAAGGCTAACAGCTATAAAAGGGGAAATCGACAGTAACACATTCATAGTAGGGGACACTAACACCTGACTGTCACCAATGGACAGATCATCCAAATGAAAATGAATAAGGAAACACAAGCTTTAAATGATACATTCAACAAGATGGACTTAATTGATAGTTATAGGACATTCCATCGAAAAACAACAGAATACACTTCTTCTCAAGTGCTCATGGAACATTCTCCAGGATAGATCATATCCTGGGGTCACAAATCAAGCCTTGGTAAATTTAAGAAAATTGAAATTGCATCAAGATCTTTTCCTACCACAATGCTATGAGACTAGATATCAATTAGAGGAAAAAATTTGTAAAAAATACAAACACATGAAGGCTAAACAATACACTACTTAATAACCAAGAGATCACTGAAGAAATCAAAGAGGAAATCAAAGAATACCTAAAAACAAATCACAATGAAAACAGGACACCCAAAACCTATGGGATGTAGCAAAAGCAGCTCTAAGAGGAAAGTTTAGAGCAATATAAACCTACCTCAAGAAACAACTCAAATAAACAACCTAACCTTACACCTAAAGCAATTAGAGAAAGAAGTGAAAACCCCAAAGTTAGCAGAAGGAAAGAAATCATAAAGATCAGATCAGAAATAAATGAAAATGAAATGAAGGAAACAAGAGCGAAGTGCAATAAAATCAAAAGATGGTTCTTGAAAACATAAACAAAGTTGAGAAACCGCTAGTGAGACTCATCAGGAAAAAAAGGGAGAAGACTCAGATCAACAGGATTAGAAATGAAAAAGGAGAAGGAACAACTGACACTGCAGAAATACAAAGGATCATGAGAGATTTCTATAAGCAGCTATATGCCAATAAAATGGACGACCTGGAAGAAATGGACAGATTTTTAGAAAACCACAACCTTCCGAGAAGCAACCAGGAAGAAACAGAAAATATAAACAGACCAATCAAAAGCACTGAAATTGACACTGTGATTAAAACTCTTCCAACAAACAAAAGCCCAGGACCAGATGGCTTCACAGGCGAATTCTATCAAGAATTTAGAGAAGAGTTAACACCTATCTTTCTCAAACTCTTCCAAAATATAACAGAGGGAGGAACACTCCCAAACTCATTCTATGAGGCCACCATCACCCTGATACCAAAACCAGACAAAGATGTCACAAAGAAAGAAAATTACAGGCCAATATCACTGAAGAACATAGGTGCAAAAATCCTCAACAAAATACTGGCGAACAGAATCCAACAGCACATTAAAAGGATTATACACCATAATCAATGGGGGTTATCCCAGGAATGCAAGGATTCTTCAAGATATGCAAATCAATCAATGTGATACACCATATTGACAAGCTAAAGGAGAAAAACAATATGATCTCAATAGATGCAGAAAAAGCTTGCGACAAAATTCAAAACCCATTTATGATAAAAACTCTCCAGAAAACAGGCATAGAGGGAACTTACCTAAACAACATAAAAGGCCATATATGACACACCACAGCCAACATCATTCTCAATGGTAACAAACCGAAATCATTTCCTCTAACATCAGGAACAAGACAAGAATGCCCACTCACCACTATTATTCAACATAGTTTTGGAACTTTTAGTAACAGCAAGCAGACAAAAAAAGAAATAAAAGGAATCCAAATCGGAAAAGAAGAAGTAAAGCTGTCACTGTTTGCAGATGACATGATACTATACATAGAGAATCCTAAAGATGCTACCAGAAAACTACAAAAGCTGATCAATGAATCTGGTAAAGCAGATGTATACAAAATTTATGCACAGAAACCTCTTGCATTCCTATACACTAATGATGAAAAATCAGAAACAGAAATTAAGGATACACTCCCATTTACCATTACAACAAAAAGAACAAAATACCTAGGAATAAACTTCGCTAAGGAGACTAAAGACCTGTATGCAGAAAACTATAAGACACTGAGGAAAGAAATTAAAGATGCTACAAACAGATGGAGAGCTATACCATGTGCTTGAGTTGGAAGAATCAACATTGTGAAAATGACTATACTACCCAAAGCAATCTATAGATTCAATGCAATCCCTATCAAACTATGAATGGCATTTTTCACAGCCCTAGATCAAACACTTTCACAGTTTCTATGGAAACACAAACGACCCTGAATAGCCAAAGCAATCTTGAGAAAGAAAAACGGAGTTGGAGGAATCAGGTTCGCGGACTTCAGACTATTTTACAAACCTACTGTAAACAAGACAGTATGGTAGTGGCACAAAAACAGAAATACGGATCAGTGGAATAGGATAGAAAGCCCAGAGATAAATCCATGTACCTATGGTCACCTTATTTTCGATAAAGGGGGCAAGAATATACAATGGAGAAAAGACAGCCTCTTCAATAAGTGGTGCTGGGAAAACTGGACAGCTACATGTAAAAGAATGAAATTAGAACACTCCCTAACACCACAAACAAAACTGAATTCAAAATGGATTACAGACCTAAATGTAAGGCCAGACACTATAAAACTCATAGAGGAAAACATAGGCAAACCACTCTATTACTGACATATATCTCAGAAAGATCCTTTATGACCCACCTCCTAGAGAAATGGAAATAAAAATAAACAAATGGGACCTAATGAAACTTAAAAGCTTTTGCACAGCAAAGGAAACCATAAACAAGATGAAAAGTCAACCCTCAGAATAGGAGAAAATATTTACTTTCTCTGAAGCAACTGACAAAGGATTAATCTCCAAAACTGAGATTTAAGCAACTGACAAAGGATTAATCTCCAAAATTTACAAGCAGCTCATGCAGCTCAATATCAAAAACACAATGTAATCCAAAAATGGGCAGAAGACCTAGACAGACATTTCTCTAAAGAAGATATACAGATTGCCAACAAACATATGAAAGGATGCTCAACATCACTAATCATTAGAGAAATGCAAATCAAAACTACATTGAGGTATCACCTCACACCAGTCAGAATGGCCATCCTCAAAAAATCTACAAACAAGAAGTGCTGGAGAGGGTGTGGAGAAAAGGGAACCCTCTTGTACTGTTGGTGGGAATGTAAACTGATACAGCCACTATGGAGAACAGGATGGAGGTTGCTTAAAAAACTAAAAATAGAACTCCCATACGACCCAGCAATCCCACTACTGGTCATACACCCTCAAAAAACCATAATTCAAAAAAGACATGTACCACAATGTTCACTGCAGCTCTATTTACAACAGCCAGGACACGGAAGTAACCTAAGTGTCCATCAACAGATGAATAGATAAAAAAGATGTGGCACACATATACAATGGAATATTACTCAGCCATAAAAAGAAACTGTGTTACTTGTAGTGAGGCAGGTGGACCTAGAGTCTGTCATACAGAGTGAAGTAAGTCAGGAAGAGAAAAATAAATACTGTAGGCTAACACATATGTATGGAATCCAGAAAAAAAAAAAGGTCATGAAAAACCTAGGGGCAGGATGGGGATAAATATGCAGACTTACTAGAGAATGGACTTGAGGACACAGGGAGGGGGAAGGGTAAGCTGGGATGAAGTGAGAGAGTGGCATGTACACACATAATCTACCAAATGTAAAACCGATAGCTACTGGGAAGCAGCCGCATAGCAAAACGACATGAGCTCGGTGCTTTGTGACCACCTAGAGGGGTGGGATAGGGAGAGTGGGAGAGAGGGAGACGCAAGAGGGAAGAGATTTGGGGATATGTATAGCTGGTTCACTTTGTTATACAGCAGAAACTAACGCACAATTGTAAAGCAATTATACTCAATAAAGTTGTTAAAAAAAAAAAAGGCCAGACCCTATAAAACTCGAGCGGAAAATATAGGAAAAACACTTTTTGACATAAACCACAGCAAACCTTTTTTGACCCACCTCCTAGAGTAACGGAAATAAAAACAAAAATAAACAAATGGAACTTAATTAAACTTAAAAGCTTTTGCACAGCAAAGGAAACCATAAACAAGACAGAAAGACAACCATCAGAATGAGAGAAAATATTTGCAATGAAACAATGGACAAAGGATTAATCTCCAAAATATACAAACAGCTCATGGAGCTCAATATCAAAAAAACAAACAATCCAGTTAAAAATGGGAGGAAGACCTAAGTACACATTTCACCAAGGAAGACATACAGATGACCAAGAGGCACATGAAAAGATGCTCAACATCACTAATTATTAGAGAAATGCAAATCAAAACTACAATGATGTATTACCTCACACCAGTCAGAATGGCCATTATCTAAAAATCTAGAAAAAATAAATGGTGGAAAGGATGTGGTGAAAAGGGAACCCTCCTGCACTGTTGGTGGGAATGTAAATTGATAGAGCCACTGTGGAGAACAGTATGCAGGTTCCTTAAAAAAACTAAAAATTGAACTACCATATGACCGAGCAATCTCACTACTGGGCATATACCCTGAGAAAACCATAATTCAAAAAGAGACATGTACCACAATGTTCACTGCAGCACTATTTACAATAGCCAGGACATGGAACCAAGCTAAATGTCCACAGACAGATGAATGGATAAAGAAGATGTGGCACATATATACAATAGAATATTACTCAGCCATAAAATGAAATGAAATTGAGTTATTTGTAGTGAGGTGGATGGACCTAGAGTCTGCCATAGTGAAGTAAGTCAGAAAGAGAAAAACAAATACTGTATGCTTACGCATATATATAGAATCCAAAAAAAAAATGGCACTGATGAACCTCGTTGCAGGGGAGGAATAAAGAGGCAGACATAGAGAACGGACTTGAGGATATGGGGTGGGAGGGCGAAGCTGGGGTGAAGTGAGAGTAGCATCGACATATATACACTACTGAATGCAAAATAGTTGGCTGGTGGGAAGCAGCAGCAGAGCACAGGAAGATCGGCTCAGTGCTTTGCAATGACCTAGAGAGGCGGGATAGGGAGGATGGGAGGGAGGCTCAGGAGGGAGGGGATATGGGGACATGTGTATGCATATGGCTGATTTGCTTTGTTGTGCAACAGAAACTAACAGACTATTGTGAAGCAATTATACTCCAGTAAACATCTATTAAAAAAAAAGAAAGAAAATCTCTCAAAAATAAAAGGAATGTAAAATTGATACATGTAATTACATGGATGAATCTCAAAGTAACCATGCTGAGTGAAGAAAATATCCAGACAATAAAACGGTACATACTATATGATTCCACTTATGTAAAAATTCTAGAAAATGTATACTTATCTGTAGTGACGGAAAGCAGGTCAGTGGGTGCCTGGGGAAGCAATGGGGAGTGATTAGGAGAAACCATAGGGAAATTTCTGCAAGTGATGAATATGTTTGTTCATTTTCTTGATTTTTGTGATGGTTTCACCTGTGCCCAAACTTTTCATATTGTATACTTTAAATATGTGCAGTTTGTTGTATGTCAATTATACCTCAATACAGTTGATAAAAATTTATTTTTAACCAAAAAAAAAAAAGAAACCCTACTTGACAGCAGGTTGCAATTGTCTAAGGAATGAATAAAAACAAAGGCCACAGAATGAAGAAGCTATGGAAAGAAAAAAAAATACTGATAGTAAGAATCAAATGCATTTAAATATAGAACCATCACTAAGTAACTGTGGAATTTATGGTTACAGGGCAGAATAGACATAGTAATACAAGATAAATGTTTAGAACTAAAATTATTGTGACAAGGGATTTTGATAGATATTGCATAATTGTCAAGCAAGGAAATGTTTTCATAACTAAAACCGTACTCTTGTATTTCACCTTGGTAAGTGAAAATATGTTCTTCATTTATATTCTATTTCATAAATTAGAGAGGTTGAAAAGCTTTTCATGTATATTAAATTTGCATGCTTCTTCTTTTTCTTAACTACTTGGATGGGGTCTTGCTATATTAAGAAACTATTTCTTCATCTACCACATAATACAGATAGCTTTTATTTAGTGTGTGTAAAAAAAAAAAAAGTCATGTACCACAATGTTCATTGTAGCTCTATTTACAATAACCAGGACATGGAAGCACCCTAAGTGTCCAGCAACAGATGAATGGACAAAGATGTGGCACATATATACAATGGAATGTTACCCACCATAAAAAAATGAAATTGAGTTATTTATAGTGAGGTGATGGACCTAGAGAGACTGTCACACACAGTGAGGTAAGTCAGAAAGAGAAAAACAAATAGCGTATGCTAACAAATATATATGGCATCTAAAAAAAAAAAATGGTTCTGAAAAACCTAGGGGCAGGACAGGAATAAAGACAGAGATGTAGAGAATGGACCTGAGGACATGGGGACGGGGAACGGTAAGCTGGGACAAAGTGAGAGAGTGGAATGGACATATATACGCTAGCAAATGTAAAATAGATAGCTAGTGAGAAGCAGCCACATAAAACAAGGAGATCAGCTCGGTTCTTTGTGTCCACCTAGAGGGTTGGGAAAGGTAGGGTGGGAGGGAGATTGCAGAGGGAGGAAATAGGGGATATATGTTTATGTATACCTGATTCACTTTGTTATATAGCAGAAACTAACAACCATTGTACAGCAATTATACTCCAATAAAGGTGTTTTAAAAAAAATTACAGACAAGCAAAAGTTAAGAGAATTCAGCACCACCAAAACATCTTTACAACAAATGCTAAAGGAACTTCGCTAGGCAGGAAACACAAGAGAAAGAAAAGACCTACAAAAACAAACCCAAAACAATTAAGAAAATGGGAATAGGAACATATATACCAATAATTACCTTAATTATAAATGGATTAAATGTTCCAACCAAAAGACATAGACTGGCTGAATGATACAAAAACAAAACCCATACATATGCTGTTTACAAGAGACCCACTTCAGACCTAGGGCCAAATACAGATTGAAAATGCGGGGATGGAAATAGTTTTCCAGGCAAATGGAAATCAAAAGAAAGCTGGAGGAGCAATTCTCATATCAGACAAAACAGAATTTAAAATAGAGACTATTATAAGAGACAAAGAAGGACACTACATAATAATCAAGGGTCAATCCAAGAAGATTTAACAATTGTAGATCTTTATAAACCCAACATAGGAGCACCTCAATACATAAGGCAAATGCTAAGAGCCATAAAAGGGGAAAATGACAGTAACACAATCATAGTAGGGAACTTTAACACCCCACTTTCACCAATGGACAGATCATACAAAATGAAAATAAATAAGGAAACACAAGCTTTAAATGGTCCATTAAACGAGATGGACTTAATTGATAGTTATAGGACACTCCATCCAAAAACAACAGAATAAAATTTCTTCTCAAGTACTCATGGAACATTCTCCAGGATAGATCATATCTTGGGTCAAAAATCAAGCCTTGGTAAATTTAAGAAAATTGAAATCGTATCATGTATTGTTTCCGACCACAACGCTATGAAACTAGATACCAATTACATGAAAAAATCTGTAAAAAATACAAACACATGGAGGCTAAACAATACACTACTTAATAACCAAGAGATCACTGAATAAATCAAAGAGGAAACCAAAAAAATACCTAGAAACAAACGACAATGAAAACACAATGACCCAAAACCTACAGGATGCAGCAAAAGCTGTTCTAAGAGGGAAGTTTATAGAAATACAATCCTACCTCAAGAAACAAGAAACATCTCAAATAAACAACCTAATCTTACACCTACAGCAATTAGAGAAATAAGAACCAAAAATCCCAAGGTTAAAAGAAGGAAAAAAATCATAAAGATCATATCAGAAATGAAAATGAAATGAACGAAACAATAGCAACGATCAATAAAACTAAAAGCTGGTTCTTGGAGAAGATAAGCAAAACTGATAAAACATTAGCCAGACTCATCAAGAAAAAAAGAAAGGGGCTTCCCTGGTGGCGCAGTGGTTGGGAGTCCGCCTGCCGATACAGGGGACACGGGTCTGTGCACCAGTTTGGGAGGATCCCGCGTGCCGCAGAGCCACTGGGCCCGTGAGCCATGGCCGCTGGGCCTGCACGTCTGGAGCCTGTGCTCCACAACAGGAGAGGCCACAGCAGTGAGAGGCCCATGTACCTCAAAAAAAAAAAAGAAAAGAAAAAAAGGAAGACTCAAATCAATAGAGTTAGAAATGAAAAAGGAGAAGTAACAACTGACAGTGCAAAAATACAAAGGATCATGAGAGATTACTACAAGCAACTATATGCCAATAAAATGGACAACCTGGAAGAAATGGACACATTCTTACAAAAGCACAACCTTCTGAGACTGAACCAGGAAGAAACAGAAAATATAAACAGACCAATCACAAGCACTGAAATTGACACTGTGATTAAAAATCTTCCAACACACAAAAGCCCAGTACCAACAGGCTTCACAGGCGACTTCTATCAAACATTTAGATGCAAGCTAACACCTATCCTTCTCAAAATCTTCCAAAGTATAGCAGAGGAAGGAACAGTGCCAAACTCGTTCTACGAGGCCACCATCCCCCTGTTACCAAAACCAGACAAAAATGTCACAAAGAAAGAAAACTACAGGCCAATATCACTAATGAACACAGACGCAAAAATCCTCAACAAAATACTAGCAAACAGAATCCAACAGCACATTAAAAGGATCATACACCATGATCAAGTGGGGTTTATCCCAGGAATGCAAGGATTCTTCAATATACGCAAATCAATCAATGTGATAAAACATATTAACAAATTGAAGGAGAAAAACCATATGATCATCTCAATAGATGCAGAAAAAGCTTGCGACAAAATTCAACACCCATTTAAGTTAAACACCCTCCAGAAGTAGTCCTAGAGGGAACTTACCTCAACATAATAAAGGCCATATATGACAAACCCACAGCCAACATCGTTCTCAATGGTGAAGCACTGATACCATTTCTTCTAATATCAGGAACAAGACAAGGTTGTCCACTCTCACCACTGTTATTCAACATAGTTTTGGAAGTTTTAGCCACAGCAATCAGAGAAGAAAAAGAAATAAAAGGAATCCAAATCGGAAAGGAAGAAGTAAAGCTGTCACTGTTTGCAATGACATGATACTATACATAAAGAATCCTAATGATGCTACCAGAAAACTACTACAGCTAATCAATGAATTTGGTAAAGCAGCAGGATACAAAACTAATGCAGAGAAATCTCTTGCATTCCTATACACTAATGATGAAAACTCTGAAAGTGAAATTAAGAAAATACTCCCATTTACCATCGCAACAAAAAGAATAAAAATATCTAGGAATAAACCTCCCTAAGAGACAAAAGACCTGTATGCAGAACACTATCAGACACTGATGAAATAAATTAAAGATGATACAAATAGATGGAGAGATATACCATGTCCTTTGATTGGAAGAATCAACATTGTGAAAATGACTCTACTACCCAAAGCAATCTACAGATTCAATGTAATCCCTATCAAACTACCACTGGCATTTTTCACAGAACTAGAAAAAAAATTTTCACAATTTGTATGGAAACACAAAAGACCCTGAATAGCCAAAGCAATCCTGAGAAAGAAAAACGGAGCTGGAGGAATCAGGCTCCCTGACTTCAGACTATACTACAAAGCTTCAGTAATCAAGACAATATGGTACTGGCACAAAAACAGAAAGATAGATCAGTGGAACAGGATAGAAAGCCCAGAGATAAACCCACACACTATGGTCACCTTATCTTTGATAAAGAAGACAAGAATATATAGTGGAGAAAAAACAGCCTCTTCAATAAGTGGTGCTGGGAAAACTGGACAGCTACATGTAAAAGAATGAAATTAGAACACTTCCTAACACCATACACAAAAATAAACTCAAAATGGATTAAAGACCTAAACATAAGGCGAGACATTATCAAACTCTTATAGGAAAACATAGGCAGAACACTGTATGACATAAATCACAGCAAGATTCTTTTTGACCCACCTCCTAGAGAAATGGAAATAAAAACAAAAGTAAACAAATGCGACCTAATGAAACTTAAAAGCTTTTGCACAGCTAAGGAAACCATAAACAAGACGAAAGGACAACCCTCAGAATGGGAGAAAATATTTGCAAATGAAGCAACTGACAAAGCATTGATCTTCAAAATTTACAAGCAGCTCATGCAGCTCAATATCAAAAAAACAAACAACCCAATCCAAAAATGGGCAGAAGACCTAAACAGACATTTCTCCAAAGAAGATATACAGATTGCCAACAAACACATGAAACAATGCTCAACATCATTAATCATTAGAGAAATGCAAATCAAAACTACAATGAGGTATCTCCTCACACGGGTCAGAATGGCCATCCTCAAAAAATCTAGAAACAATAAATGCTGGAGAGGTGTGGAGAAAAGGGAACCCTCTTGTACTGTGGTGGGAATGTAAATTGATACAGCCACTATGGAGAACAGTATGGAGGTTCCTTAAAAAACTACAATAGAACTACCATACGACCCAGCAATCCCACTACTGGGCATATACCCTGAGAAAACCATAATTCAAAAAGAGTCATGTACCACAATGTTCATTGCAGCTCTATTTACAATAGCCAGGAGATGGAAGCAAGCTAAGTGTCCATCGACAGATGAATGTATAAAGAAGATGTGGCACCTGTATACAATGGAATATTACTCAGCCATAAAAAGAAACAAAGTTGAGTTATTTGTATTGAGGTGAATCGACCTAGAGTGTTTCATACAGAGTGAAGTAACTCAGTAAGAGAAAAACAAATATCGTATGCTAACACATATAAATGGAATCAAAAAAAAAAAAACAGGTCATGAATAACCCAGGGGCAAGACAGGAATAAAGACTCAGACCTACTAGACAATGGACTTGAGGATACGGGGTGGGGTAAGCATAAGCTGTGACAAAGGGAGAGAGTGGCATGGACATATATACACTACCAAATGTAAAACAGATAGCTAGTGGGAAGCAGCCGCATAGCACAGGGAGATCAGCTCGGTGCTTTGTGACCACCTAGAGGGGTGGGATAGGGAGGGTGGGAGGGAGATGCAAGAGGGAAGAGATATGGGGGCATATGTATATGTATAACTGATTCACTTTGTTATAAAGCAGAAACTAACACATCACTGTAAAGCAATTACACTCTAATAAGGATGTTTTTAAAAAATCAAAACAGAAAAAAATGAGAAAATTGCCTCTATGAAAAATAAGAATTTAAGATTAACTGAGGCAAACAAATGATTAAAGAAAGATGAATGTCTACCTCAGGGTCTTCTTTGTCTCAGGCCCTGTGGTGGTGCCATCTTCTCTCCCTCCCTTGGCTTGGCTCCTTGTGGCCAAACTCCACTTTTGGTTCCATCTTCCTCCTTCCCTACTATACCACCTGTCTCCACTATACCTTCAAATCTTTCATACCAATTCTCTCACCAAACTTCCCCTTTTCTCTGAAACTCTTCCCACTCCCTTTTCCTCTGAACCTATCAGAATCTGTCGCTTTAAAAATTAAGCCTTC